>NW_027507691.1:365000-657249 GCF_037356315.1 Lithobates pipiens | reverse complement strand
AGGTGAATCTGGATCGACAACTACAAGCATTCTCTTTTTATATGTGAAATTCTGAAAATTCAGGAATCTTGAGACAATGGAGGCGAGGGAAGGTGAGGGTAGGCAAAGAAGAGGGTGCAGGAGATGATCACCAGCACCGTGATATAGAGCACTGACACCTGCACCGTGATAGAGTGATCTGACACCAGCACCGTGACATAACAAATGTATGCGGTGAATCTGGGATCGACAACTACAAGCATTCTTTTTTTATATGTGAAATTCCGAAAATTCAGGAATCTCGAGACAATGGAGGCAAGGGAAGGTGAGGGTAGGCAAAGAAGAGGGTGCAGGAGATGATTACCAGCACCAGCACCGTGATATAGAGCACTGACACCTGCACCGTGATAGAGTGATCTGACACCAGCACTGTGACATAATACATGTATGAGGTGAATCTGGGATCGACAACTACAAGCATTCTTTTTTTATATGTGAAATTCTGAACATTCAGGAATCTTGAGACAATGGAGGTGAGGGAAGGTGAGGGTAGGCAAAGAAGAGGGTGCAGGAGTTGATCACCAGCACCAGCACCGTGATATAGAGCACTGACACATGCACCGTGATAGAGTGATCTGACACCAGCACCGTGACATAACACATGTATGAGGTGAATGTGGGATCGACAACTACAAGCATTCTTTTTTTATATGTGAAATTCTGAACATTCAGGAATCTTGAGACAATGGAGGCGAGGGAAGGTGAGGGTAGGCAAAGAAGAGGGTGCAGGAGATGATCACCAGCACCGTGATATAGAGCACTGACACCTGCACCGTGATAGAGTGATCTGACACCAGCACCGTGACATAACACATGTATGAGGTGAATCTGGGATCGACAACTACAAGCATTCTTTTTTTATATGTGAAATTCTGAACATTCAGGAATCTTGAGACAATGGAGGCGAGGGAAGGTCAGGGTAGGCAAAGAAGAGGGTGCAGAAGATGATCACCAGCACCAGCACCGTGATATAGAGCACTGACACCTGCACCATGATAGAGTGATCTGACACCAGGACCTTGACATAACAAATGTATGAGGTGAATCTGGGATCGACAACTACAAGCATTCTTTTTTTATATGTGAAATTCCGAAAATTCAGGAATCTCGAGACAATGGAGGCAAGGGAAGGTGAGGGTAGGCAAAGAAGAGGGTGCAGGAGATGATTACCAGCACCAGCACCGTGATATAGAGCACTGACACCTGCACCGTGATAGAGTGATCTGACACCAGCACCGTGACATAACACATGTATGAGGTGAATCTGGGATCGACAACTGCAAGCATTCTTTTTTTATATGTGAAATTCTGAACATTCAGGAATCTTGAGACAATGGAGGCGAGGGAAGGTGAGGTTAGGCAATGATCACCAGCACCATGATATAGAGCACTGACACCTCCACCATGATAGAGTGATCTGACACCAGCGACATAACACATGTATGAGGTGAATCTGGGATCGACAACTACAAGCATTCTTTTTTTATATGTGAAATTCTGAAAATTCAGGAATCTTGAGACAATGGAGGCGAGGGAAGGTGAGGGTAGGCAACGAAGAGTGTGCAGGAGATGATCACCAGCACCAGCATCGTGATATAGAGCACTGACAAATGCACTGTGATCATGCTCATTATGAGGGGCTCCCACCATCCCTGTGCTGTGCTTACTTCCTCCTGGGGCTGCTTATTATGAGGGGCTCCCACCATCCCTGTGCTATGCTGATTTCCTCCTGGGGCTGCTTATTATGAGGGGCTCCCACCATCCCTGTGCTATGCTGACTTACCCCTGGGGCTGTACCGTTCTCTGCTGTGCATATTATGAGGGGCTCCCACCATCTCTGTGCTATGCTCATTATGAGGGGCTCCCACCATCCCTGTGCCGTGCTGACTTCCTCCTGGGGCTGCTTACAGTGCAGGTGTCAGTGCTGTATATCACGGTGCTGGTGTCAGTGCTTTATGTCACTCTGCTGATGTCAGTGCTCTCTATCACGGTGCTGGTGTCAGATCACTCTATCACGGTGCAGGTATCAGTGCTCTATATCACGGTGCTTATACTGGTGATCATCTCCTGCACCCTCTTCTTTGCCTACCCTGACCTTCCCTCGCCTCCATTGTTTTAAGATTCCTGAATTTTCAGAATTCCACATATAAAAAAAGAATACTTCTAGTTGTCGATCCCAGATTCACCTCATACATGTGTTATGTCACGGTGCTGGTGTCAGATCACTCTATCACGGTGGAGGTG
The DNA here is from genome assembly GCF_037356315.1 of Lithobates pipiens. Taxonomy (NCBI): domain Eukaryota; kingdom Metazoa; phylum Chordata; class Amphibia; order Anura; family Ranidae; genus Lithobates; species Lithobates pipiens. Next base: position 654,966 of record NW_027507691.1, on the reverse strand, counting down.
TCAGTGCTCTATATCACTGTGCTGGTGCTGATGATCATCTCCTGCACCCTTTTCTTTGCCTACCCTGACCTTCCATCGCCTCCATTGTCTCAAGATTCCTGAATTTTCAGAATTTCACATATAAAAAAAGAATGCTTGTAGTTGTCGATCCCAGATTCACCTCATACATGTGTTATGTCACGGTGCTGGTGTCAGATCACTCTATCACGATGCAGGTGTCAGTGCTCTATATCACGGTGCTGGTGATCATCTCCTGCACCCTCTTCTTTGCCTACCCTCACCTTCCCTCGCCTCCATTGTCTCAAGATTCCTGAATTTTCTAAATTTCACATATAAAAAGAGAATGCTTGTAGTTGTCGATCCCAGATTCACCTCATACATGTGTTATGTCACGGTGCTGGTGTCAGATCACTCTATCATGGTGCAGGTGTCAGTGCTCTATATCACGGTGCTGGTGATCATCTCCTGCACCCTCTTCTTTGCCTACCCTGACCTTCCCTCGCCTCCATTGTCTCAAGATTCCTGAATTTTCAGAATTTCACATATAAAAAAAGAATACTTGTTGTTGTCGATCCCAGATTCACCTCATACATGTGTTATGTCACGGTGCTGGTGTCAGATCACTCTATCACGGTGCAGGTGTCAGTGCTCTATATCACGGTGCTGGTGCTGGTGATCAATCATCTCCTGCACCCTCTTCTTTGCCTTCCCTCACCTTCCCTCGCCTCCATTGTCTCAAGATTCCAGAATTTTCAGAATTTCACATATAAAAAAAGAATACTTGTAGTTGTCGATCCCAGATTCACCTCATACATGTGTTATGTCACGGTGCTGGTGTCAGATCACTCTATCACGGTGCAGGTGTCAGTGCTCTATATCACGGTGCTGGTGCTGGTGATCAATCATCTCCTGCACCCTCTTCTTTGCCTGTGTTATGTCATTGGCCATGTGGTGGGACTATGTGTGCACAGCTAGTAATTATTTTTTGTATGCAAATATGACCTGTAGGTTTGTAAAGTTCACCATCCCTGTCATGTGCTGACTTCCTCCTGGGGCTGCTTATTAGGGATGAGCTTCGTGTTCGAGTCGAACATACGTTCGACTTGAACATCGGCTGTTCGCCCGTTCGGCAAATTCCGAACATTATGGGCCGTTCGCGCCAAATTCGTGTGGTGCTCACGGCCCACAATGCACTGCGCCATCGCAGTGCATTGCTGGCTCATGATTGGCCAAGCAGGCACTGTGACCCCGCATGCTTGGCCAATCACAGCGCCAGCAGCGAGGAGAGCCATGATTGGCCACAGGCAGGATGCCTGTGGCCAATCATAGCTCAGGCTGTGTAGTACACGCCACACTATATAAGGCAGCCAGCGCGGCGGCCTTGTGTAGTGTGTTGGCGTCTGAAGCAGTTAGCGGGTGTTCTGTGTACCTTCAACACAGAATACACCGATCGTTATTGGCTGATTTTCGATCTTGCTCTTCTGTAGTGGTTGTTGCCTGCGTGCCCTGACCGCAGTATACACCGCTATATTCACCTCACCTATATAGCTAGTGATCTATCTTTTATAAAAGAGCTTGCAGTCAGTAGTGTTAGGAGCTTGTGCATGCTGTCTGCGTGCTCTGTACCCAGTACACACCGCTATATCCACCTACATAGCTCTTCTCTACTTGAGCCATCTGCCATCTGCAGGAGTTATTGGAAGTTGTGTGTGCCTCCAGCACAGCACAGTATACATCTGTATATACCCCTTTATTACTGGTGTTCTATAATAAAGGCATCTGCAGGAGTTAGTGGGTGTTTTGTGCCTCCAGCACAATATACACCTGTATCTACCCTTTATTGCTGTTCTCTAATAGAGCCATCTGCAGGGCTTAGTGGGTGTTGTGTGACTCCATTACAGTATACCCCTTTATCTCTGGTGTTCTATAATAAAGGCATCTGCAGGAGTTAGTGGGTGTTGTGTGCCTCCAGCACAATATACTCCTGTATCTACCCTTTATTGCTGTTCTCTAATAGAGCCATCTGCAGGGCTTAGTGGGTGTTGTGTGGCTCCATTACAGTATACCCCTTTATCTCTGGTGTTCTATAATAAAGGCATCTGCAGGAGTTAGTGGGTGTTGTGTGCCTCCAGCACAATATACACTACCCAACTGCTGTTTTACCCAACTCCCTTCAGGCCATTACCATGTCTGGAAGGCCAGCAAGGAGAGGCAGACAGGCGCGAGCCGATAAAAGAGGGCAAGCAGGCTCTGTGTCTAGAGACAACAGTGCTGGTCGTGGACGCGGTGCATTGTCATCAGCACGTGGCCATGGGACACGCTTGTCCTTCTTTTCGGCAGCTGGACATGTTGAACCGCAACATGCCAACGACTTGGTAGACTGGATGACCAAGCCCTCTTCATCCTCCTCATGCTCTCTCACCCAGTCTCAGGGTACTAGCAAAGCAGCTGCCAACGCATCGTCTTCCCTCGTCTCAATGTCATCATCAGTGACTCCTTCCCTAGACCCACCACGTCCTCCTGAGGAGTCTCCTGAACTCTTTGAGCACAGTGTTGGGTACATGTACATGCTCCAGGAGGATGCCCAGTGTTTTGTAGGCTCTGATGATGACACTCAGCTAGAGGAAGGCAGTAGCGTGAATGCAGAGAGAGGGGATGCTCAAGAAGGACAGCAATCTGGCAGTCATGTTCCACAAGCTGCAGCATATTGCCAGGTTTGCTACAGCGATGAAGAGGGAGGGGATGATGAGGGCACTGACTCCACGTGGGTGCCTGGTAGGAGAGAGGAGGAGGAGGAGGAGGAGGCACATGTCCAACGAGGCAGGATGCCCTCCGGGGGCCAGCTTAGGGGCAGCACATCGACTTAATCACACCGCAGAGCTCTGCCTGTGCAGGGCGCTGCCTCTGCGCGTTATTCTAAAAGTTCTTTGATGTGGGCCTTTTTTGAGACGAGTGCATAAGATCGCACCGCTGCTATTTGCAACATATGTCTCAAGCGTATCTCACGTGGCCAAAACATCAGCTGCTTGGGCACCACATGCTTGACCAGACATATGTTGACCTGCCATGCAGCTCGTTGGCAAGCGTACCTCAAAGACCCACACCAAAGAACAAAGCGGACCTCTCCTTGCTCCTCATCAGCTGGCATCTCAAACCCCACTAGACCTTCAGTCCTCTCTGAAACCTGCTCTGAGAGGAATGAAGGTGTAGAATTAGGTGTGTCACAGCCAAGTGCTTCCGGGCACTCTGCTAGCAGTACACCCACGTCCGATTATAGCAGGCAAATGTCCCTGCCCCAGCTGCTGGACCGACGAAAGAAGTTCACTCCCAGCCATCCACATGCCCAGCGGTTGAATCCTAGCTTGGCTAAATTGCTAGCACTTCAACTGCTGCCTTTTCAGTTGGTAGACTCTGCCCCCTTCCGTGAGTTTGTACAATGTGCGGTTCCTCAGTGGCAGGTCCCCAAACGCCACTTTTTCTCACGGAAGGCGATTCCGGCTCTCTACCGGCATGTGGAAGGCAATGTCCTTGCCTCGCTGGACACGGCGGTCAGCAGTAAGGTGAATATTACCGCTGACTCATGGTCCAGCAGGCATGGACAGGGACGTTACCTGTCTTTCACGGCCCATTGGGTCACTCTTCTGGCAGCTGGGAAGGATGCAGGACAAGGTGCAGTAGTGTTGGAGGTTGTTCCACCACCACGCCTCCAAAATGCTACTATTGGTTGTGACACACCTCTCTCCTCCACCCCCTCCTCTTCTTCTTCCTCCATGGCCTCTTCCACTGCTCTGTCCTCAGAACCAGCGGTGCTCCGTAGGCGTTCCAGGGGCTACGCAAGTACGCAGGGAAAACAATGCCATGCCGGGCTTGCGCTGGTTTGTTTGGGGGACAGGAGCCACACTGGGGCGGATGTTTTGTCAGCTCTGCAGGGGCAGGCCGAGAGGTGGTTGACTCCACGCCAGCTTAAGCCAGGAATGGTGGTTTGCGACAATGGCATCAACCTCCTCTCCGCCCTCCGACAGGGACAACTGACCCATGTGCCCTGTGTAGCTCACGTCCTTAACCTGGTGGTGCAGCGGTTCTTGGGCAGGTACCCGGGCTTACAGGATGTCCTGAAGCAGGCCAGGAAAGTCTGTGTGCATTTCCGCCGATCATTTAATGCCTGTGCTCGGCTGGCTGAGCTCCAAAAGGAGTTGAACCTGCCCAAGAACCGCCTTATATGTGACATGCCCACCAGGTGGAACTCAACGTTGGCCATGCTGCAGCGGCTGCACACGCAGCAGAGGGCCATCAATGAGTACCTGTGCGACTACGGCACCAGGACAGGGTCAGGGGAGCTCGGTTTTTTCTCACCACTCCAGTGGGACATGATCAGGGATGCATGCACTGTCCTGTCACCGTTTGAGGAGGCCACAAGGATGGTGAGCAGTGACAGTGCATGCATCAGTGACACTGTACCTCTTGTCCACCTCTTGGAGCATACGCTGTGTGGAATAATGGACAGGGCACTTGAGGCAGAACAGAGGCAGGAAGAGGAGGATTTCCTTGCCTCTCAAGGCCCCCTTTATCCAGACAGTGTTCCTGCTGTGCCACCCATCACACAGGAAGTGGATGAGGAGGAGGAAGAGGAGGAGGAGGATGATTGTGTCAGCATGGAGGTGGAGGCTGGCACTCAGCATCAGCAGCAGCAGTCTTGTTGGGATGATTTACAGTCCCAAGAAACACGTGGACTTGTACGTGGCTGGGAGGAGGTAGCTGCGGATCATGTTGTCCTTAGTGACCCAGAGGACTCCGGACCGAATGCCTCAGCCAACCTATGCTGCATGGCCTCCCTGATCCTGCAAAGCCTGCGGAAGGATCCTCGTATTTTTCGGATCAAGGAGAGGGACAATTAATGGCTGGCCATTCTCCTTGATCCATGGTACAAGGGTAAGGTTGCCGACCTTATCTTGCCATCGCAGAGGGAGCAGAGGATGAGACATCTCCGGGAGGCCTTGCAGAAAGGTCTGGGCAACGCGTTCCCAGAGACTGGGAGGTTACAAACTCCTGGTCCTGGACAACGTGTTGCTGAGGCATCGGTCAGAAGGAGCGGTGGAGAAGGTGGCCGTCTGACTGATGCTTTCAGACAATTTTTTAGTCCGCAGCCCCAAGGTATGATCGGTTCCAGCAACCATCGCCAGTGTCTGATTTACATGGTGCAGGAATACCTAGGGACAAGGTCAGACTTGGACACCTTTCCCACCGAAAATCCTCTGGCTTACTGGGTCTTGAGGAAGGATCACTGGCCAGAGCTTGCACAGTATGCAATTGAGCTACTGGCCTGTCCTGCATCCAGCGTTCTTTCGGAACGCACCTTCAGTGCTGCTGGTGGCTTTGTTACCGATCACAGGGTGCGCCTTTCCACCAAATCAGTTGATCGACTGACCTTCATCAAGATGAATCAGTCTTGGATCACCCACAGCTACCAAGCACCTGAAGCTGATGTAACCGAATATTTTTTTTTGAAATATCACATCCCTTCAAGACTGCCTATGCTGATGCTGAGTGACTGTCCTGTTATGTTGATTGTCTATCCTCTTCCTCCTCCGCTGATATGTTGGAAGAACATTTCTGGTTCTGGGTGATGCCATCAGCCCAATTTTTCTGCCCCTGTTTAACAGGGGCGTTTAATTACAATTTTTGATGCAATGCTTTGCAGCAGGGCTAATTCCTCCAACAAAAATAGAGTATATGGGAGAGGTTGCAGTGTGGTGGCACCAGCACCAGTGCCTAAGGTCCAATTTTTTTGCCCCTGTTTAACAGGGGCGTTTAATTACAATTTTTGATGCAATGCTTTGCAGCAGGGCTAATTCCTGTAATAAAACAAGAGTATATGGGAGAGTTTGCAGTGTGGTGGCACCAGCACCAGTGCCTAAGGCCCAATTTTTCTGCCCCTGTTTAACAGGGACATGTAATTACAATTCTTGATATAATATTTCACAGGAGGGCCCGTTCCTGTGCCCACCCAGAGTAACTGTGAGGACTTATAGTGTTGTGGCACCAGCACCACAACCACCAAAGGTCAATTTTTCTTCCACTGTTCAACAATGGCATGTAATTACAATTCTTGATCTAATCGTTCACAGCAGGGCGCTCCAGCGCCCACCAAGAGTCACTTTGAGGGCTTACAATGTTGTGGCAAAACCAACACCTTGTTCCGCCATTTCTGCAGAGCATATAGGGCAGGCCCCTACTTTCAAACATCCAACTTACAAACATCTCCTACTTGCAAATGGAAGGAGACAACAGCAAGTGAGATGAAAAAAGATGTACGACAAAACAAATTATACAGGGGTGATAACCCTTCCCTATGTTTTCCAAAAAGCTTAAAAATAGTTTTTTTGACTGGAGCTACACTTTAAAAATGTAACAGTTGAAAATTACAAACAGATTCAACTTAACACAACAAAGCTACACAGTCCCTGTCTTGTTTGCACCGCCTGTATACTGCTGTTCTGAGTATATAGGGCCTGGGGGCCACACGCATTTCCTTTTTTTAATATGGGTACTGGGTTCCCCTTAATATGCGTACAAGACCCAAAGGGGCTGGTAATGGGCAGGGAGGGCTACCCATGCCATTTTTCTCAATGATTTTCAACCATATTGCAGGAACCAGATATAACATTAAAATCGCAACCAGTTTTAAATGATGTTATTTCCGTTTAATGTCATTTTGTGCAGGGACTGTTCTAAACACGGGAAACACGTGGCACTTCACAGGCATACTACAGACACCCCCCAGGCACCATATTTAAAGGAATATTTCACTTGTTTTTCACTTTAATCGTCATTAAAATCAGTGCTCCTGCCAAAACGGCCATTTTTAAAAACATTTTAGGCATTGACCCATGTCCCCTGGGGCAGGAGCCAGGTCCCCAAACCCTTTTTAGGACAATATCTTGCATATTAGCCGTTAAAATTAGCACTTTTAATTTAGAATGTTCAAGTCCCATAGACTTCAATGGGGTTCTAAAGTTCGTACGAATTTGGGGTCCGTTCGAAAGTTCTGGTGCGAACCGAACCGGGGGGGTGTTCGGCTCATCCCTACTGCTTATTATCAGGGGCTCCCACCATCCCTGTGCTATGCTGACTTCCTCCTGGGGCTGCTAATGGTGCTGGTGTCAGTGCTCTCTACCACGGTGCTGGTGTCAGATCACTCTACCACGGTGCAGGTGTCATTGCTGTATGTCACGCTGCTAATGTCAGTGCTCTCTAGATTGTGGCACCAGCACCACAACCACCAAAGGTCAATTTTTCTACCACTGTTCAACAATGGCATGTAATTACAATTCTTGATATAATCGTTCACAGCAGGGCGCTCCAGCGCCCACCAAGAGTCACTTTGAGGGCTTACAATGTTGTGGCAAAACCAACACCTTGTTCCGCCATTTCTGCAGAGCATATAGGGCAGGCCCCTACTTTCTAACATCCAACTTACAAACATCTCCTACTTGCAAATGGAAGGAGACAACAGCAAGTGAGATGAAAAAAGATGTACGACAAAACAAATTATACAGGGGTGATAACCCTTCCCTATGTTTTCCAAAAAGCTTAAAAATTGTTTTTTTGACTGGAGCTACACTTTAAAAATGTACCAGTTGAAAATTACAAACAGATTCAACTTAACACAACAAAGCAACACAGTCCCTGTCTTGTTTGCACCGCCTGTATACTGCTGTTCTGAGTATATAGGGCCTGGGGGCCACACGCATTTCCTTTTTTTAATATGGGTACTGGGTTCCCCTTAATATGCGTACAAGACCCAAAGGGGCTGGTAATGGGCAGGGAGGGCTACCCATGCCATTTTTCTCAATGATTTTCAACCATATTGCAGGAACCAGATATAACATTAAAACCGCAACCAGTTTTAAATTATGTTATTTCCGTTTAATGTCATTTTGTGCAGGGACTGTTCTAAACACGGGAAATACGTGGCACTTCACAGGCATACTACAGACACCCCCCAGGCACCATATTTAAAGGAATATTTCACTTTTTTTTCACTTTAATCGTCATTAAAATCAGTGCTCCTGCCAAAACGGCCATTTTTAAAAACATTTTAGGCATTGACCCATGTCCCCTGGGGCAGGAGCCAGGTCCCCAAACCCTTTTTAGGACAATATCTTGCATATTAGCCGTTAAAATTAGCACTTTTAATTTAGAACGTTCAAGTCCCATAGACTTCAATGGGGTTCTAAAGTTCGTACGAATTTGGGGTCCGTTCGAAAGTTCTGGTGCGAACCGAACCAGGGGGTTGTTCGGCTCATCCCTACTGCTTATTATGAGGGGCTCCCACCATCCCTGTGCTATGCTGACTTCCTCCTGGGGCTGCTTACGGTGCTGGTGTCAGTGCTTTATGTTACGCTGCTGATGTCAGTGCTCTCTATCACGGTGCTGGTGTCAGATCACTCTATCACGGTGCAGGTGTCATTGCTGTATGTCACGCTGCTAATGTCAGTGCTCTCTAGATTGTGGCACCAGCACCACAACCACCAAAGGTCAATTTTTCTACCACTGTTCAACAATGGCATGTAATTACAATTCTTGATATAATCGTTCACAGCAGGGCGCTCCAGCGCCCACCAAGAGTCACTTTGAGGGCTTACAATGTTGTGGCAAAACCAACACCTTGTTCCGCCATTTCTGCAGAGCATATAGGGCAGGCCCCTACTTTCTAACATCCAACTTACAAACATCTCCTACTTGCAAATGGAAGGAGACAACAGCAAGTGAGATGAAAAAAGATGTACGACAAAACAAATTATACAGGGGTGATAACCCTTCCCTATGTTTTCCAAAAAGCTTAAAAATAGTTTTTTTGACTGGAGCTACACTTTAAAAATGTACCAGTTGAAAATTACAAACAGATTCAACTTAAAGTGGAGGGCCGGTTCTAAAAAAAAAAAAAAAAAGTCAGCAGCTGCAAACACTGCAGCTGCTGACTTAATAAACACACTCACCTGTCCAGGGCGCCCGCGATGTAGGCCGCCCGAGGCCGACCCGTCCCTCGGCTCTCGGGTCCCGGCGCCGCCATCCCTTGTAAGGGAAACAGGCAGCGGAGCCTTATGGCTTCACTGCCCGTTTCCTACTGCGCATGCGCGAGTCCCGCAGCTACTGCGCATGCGCGAGTCCCGCAGCGCTTTCTGAATGGGACGCGCTGTGTTCTGGAACACACAGTTCCCAGAACACAGCGCGACTCATTACCCAGAAGACGCCGCGACGAAGACAGAAGACAGAAGATCTCCGCGGAGGAGGAAGAGGAAGATTAGGAGAAAGTGCCTAGCAACAGGCATTTCTGGTAAGTAAAAAAAAAAATTTTTTTTCATTTTTTTTTTTTTAGATTTTTTGTAATTTTTAACATTTTTTTGTTTTTCAGGGTGGCCCTCCCCTTTAACACAACAAAGCAACACAGTCCCTGTCTTGTTTGCACCGCCTGTATACTGCTGTTCTGAGTATATAGGGCCTGTGGGCCACACGCATTTCCTTTTTTTAATATGGGTACTGGGTTCCCCTTAATATGCGTACAAGACCCAAAGGGGCTGGTAATGGGCAGGGAGGGCTACCCATGCCATTTTTCTCAATGATTTTCAACCATATTGCAGGAACCAGATATAACATTAAAACCGCAACCAGTTTTAAATTATGTTATTTCCGTTTAATGTCATTTTGTGCAGGGACTGTTCTAAACACGGGAAACACGTGGCACTTCACAGGCATACTACAGACACCCCCCCAGGCACCATATTTAAAGGAATATTTCACTTTTTTTTCACTTTAATCGTCATTAAAATCAGTGCTCCTGCCAAAACGGCCATTTTTAAAAACATTTTAGGCATTGACCCATGTCCCCTGGGGCAGGAGCCAGGTCCCCAAACCCTTTTTAGGACAATATCTTGCATATTAGCCGTTAAAATTAGCACTTTTAATTTAGAACGTTCAAGTCCCATAGACTTCAATGGGGTTCTAAAGTTCGTACGAATTTGGGGTCCGTTCGAAAGTTCTGGTGCGAACCGAACCGGGGGGTGTTCGGCTCATCCCTACTGCTTATTATGAGGGGCTCCCACCATCCCTGTGCTATGCTGACTTCCTCCTGGGGCTGCTTACGGTGCTGGTGTCAGTGCTTTATGTTACGCTGCTGATGTCAGTGCTCTCTATCACGGTGCTGGTGTCAGATCACTCTATCACGGTGCAGGTGTCATTGCTGTATGTCACGCTGCTAATGTCAGTGCTCTCTAGATAGAGGTCGACCGAAAAAAAAAGGGCTAACTTGCGTTTGAAAGACCTCTGCGCAAATACCGCGTCACATAAAATATTGCAACAACCGCTATTTTATTCCCTAGGGTCTCTGCTAAAAAATATATATATATTTTTTGGGGTTTCTGAGTGATTTTCTAGCAGAAAATACTGGATTTTTACTTGTAAGCAACAAGTGTCAGAAAAGATTTAGTCTTTAAATGGTTAAACTGAGAACTTCTACACACAAAGTTCAGCCCATTGAAGAAGAAACATTGTATCACTTTGATCTTTTCTTGGCAGCCTGCCCAGAGAAGAGGAAAGTCCTTCACTGATGTCTTCAGGCAACTTACATTGACTTCTATTACAGAAGTCTTTTACAAGTCATAATAAGCATAATGAGCAATGTTTTTGCCTTTAAATTCATCGTAAAGAACGTTCCTACACGTTAACGAACCTAGCGACAATTCGTATTTCGTACGAAACAGAACGGAATTTGGACACGAAATACAAAGTACGAATTCATTTTATTGCGAATCGAAACGGAACAGAATGAAACTAATTTATTGATGGCGCCCATGTCTACTGTGCACTGAGCAAAAACTTCAACTCTGCTAGCACTCATCTCCCAGTTGCAATATAATTACTTATAGTAAGTTTTAAAAAAAAAAACACTTGCAACCACAAGCAGTCTCCAAGCAGTCAAAAGCACAACTCCTGGTTAATAACTCTCCACGTTAGGCTGCTTTTACACTGCGGTTAGCGGTAAAGCACTGCTAGTTTTAGCGATGCTTTACCGTTGTTTTATTAAATCTCAACTTTAGTTCAAAATTCCACTTATGTTCACAAATTCCAGATGCAAACCAGCCTCAGCAGTGAACCAGCATTGGACCATCGCTTTGTCCAATCAGGGCTCTAACAGCTAGCTTCTGGAATTTACAAATGCAGCAAATTAGAAATTGGATGAAAGGTTTAGCACTGGGAAATACTCTTTGAAAGATAAAGTGCATTTTATATACAACTATATAAATCAGACCAAAATGAGGGACAGATGAGGAGGAAAGTGGGACAGAGAGACTTTTTTCTAAATCAGGGACAGTTGAGAGTTATGTATTTGGAAGAATAAAAGCAAAAGGCAGTGGGTTTTTTTCCCATTGATCCTCATTCCGGATACCCATTCGGTATCCATTGATATTAGGGATGAGAGGATATTGAACCAAATAGGTCTTTAGATTTAGATTAGTCAAGAGCGAGAACAGATCTTGGTTCTCGCTCTGTCATGAGCAATCGCTGGTGCCCGGCAGTCATCGCGCCCACCGGGCACGCACATCTGCTCCGGGGACATGCGGTGTGCATGCACCTGCTGCCTCGTCTTAAAGGAGTAACATACAGCTTCAGCGATTTTCCCAGCCGAGCCAACCTGCCGCAGTATAACTGACATGTTATTGATCAAGTGGTCTGCACAAGTCCCTAAAAAAAAAATGTAAGCACTGTTATAGGAAGCACTGCCAAAGTTTTAATGCAGTTCACATTTTTTTAGGATGTACTCATGAACCAAACATGGAAACAGTACTATGTCTACTAAATCATTTACTGCAGAAAGCTCAAAAAAAGGAATGGAGTGAACAATGCACAATGCATTCAATCAAGCTAAGAGACTTGACAATGTTCTTGTGCATTTCAGTCCTGTACCAAGTATGTGAAGCCTTTATTGTCTCACATTCTCCCAGGTAGAAGTAAAACACAAATAACATGTGCTTTTCCTATTAAGACCAGAGTTTAAAACAGGACTCAAGCCAAAATGAGCAAAATAAAAAGGAAAAGCCCAATAAAAGATAAAATTTAAAAAAAAGCTTTGTTTTCAATATATACTTTTAATCCAGAGTGCTGTCCCACATCACTTTTTTCCACAACAATATACCTCCACGTCTTCAACCCACTTCCTTCGAACTTAGACTGTCCTGGACTCATCCTTGCCTGTGACTGGACAGTAAATGCAGAAGCATAATGGTTATGTACTCGGCTCTCTGTCTCTCTCTCTCTCATTTTACATTTCAGCCTGCTGTGCAGTAGACCAGGGGCGTCACTAGCATTGCATTTCCTGTTGGTTGCCCTGGCCACCAATGCCACAATCCCCCCCCCCCCCCTTGCTGCAGAAAGTACCACTTTCTGCCAGCTGCAGCTGCCTGCCTGAGGGAAGCTTCCCATGAACTACTCCTTGACTCTGACCTGGCATATGACGCACATGGGGAGAAGCCTGGGAATCATGCAATGCCATGTCTGAGTTCTGTGCATTTTAGGTACAATAAGTTATAGACGGGTGATTTAGGTGTGAGAGGAATCGCTCTAAAAAGGTGGAATTTAAGGGTGGTGGGGGAGGTGGAATTTGAAATAAAGGTAGATTTAAGGCGGTGGCTGGGGAGGTACGATTTTAGGGTGAGGGAGTCAATTTGAGCTGGGGGAAGGATTTATGCTGGGAAGGTGGAACCTGGGGGAGAGGAAAGGATTTGTGCAGGAAGGTTAGATTTGAAAAAGAGCAAATTAGTGCTGGGAGGGGGGAGATGATTAGTGTTAGGAGGTGCATTGCGGAGGAGAGAATTTGTGCTGGGGAGGTAGAATTTGGGGGATGAAGAGGATTTGTGCTAAGAAGAGGGAATATGGCGCGGAGAGAAAGGATTTGGAGGGGAAGAATTAGTGCTGACGGGGGGTTTGGGGAAGTGAAAGGATTAGTGAAGGGGAAAGAGAGTTTGTGCTAAGAGGGGGAAATGGGGTATATTACCCCTGTATTCTGTCCCATGCGCTGTACATGTTATGTACTCCTAAACTCAGCACTGATCACAGCTTTGTGTGTGTTAAGCTGGCCAAGCACTGACTGAAATCCAGCCAGTTCAGCAGGGACTGTCCTAGGTTCAATTAATTTGATTGAGTTTAGTTGAAAGGTGGAAAAATTGTAATTGATCTGTGGCTGCAGCCACTAATCACTGTATTCCGACACTGGGATATTTTATTCTATCACTTCAACATCTAAGTCAAGCATGTTAGCAAGTTGCACACTTTGATTTATAACTTCAACATCTGTCATCAAACCCTTCTTTATTGTTCACAAAAGGCTTTAAGCATTTTTCCATATAACCTGCATACACTTTTCCGTTACTCCCTCCCAAGCTGATGGAATGTTTTTTATGCTTTGTAAAATGTTGTAAGCTTTCCAAAAATCACGATAGGTAACTTCATCATTTTCAGCAGTTGTTACAGCTTTGGAAAAGGTGGTGTGCAAATAGTAGGCCTTTAATGTGCTATTGCACCCTGATCCATGGATTGTAGGATAGCAGTTGTGTTTTTAGGCAGATACACTACCTTTACGTCTGGGTGCCGACCTTCAAGTAGTTGGGAGTGGCCTGGGGCATTAGCAAGCAGGAGGATAATTTTAGGAGAGCACACTTTTGATGACAATAATGCTTGACCAAGGGTATGAAACAGTCATCAAATGAAGCTTGTGTCATCCATGCTTTGTTATTTGCACAATAATAAACAGGCAGTGTGCGCTTACTAACCTGTTTTAATGCATGTGGATTCTGTGAACGATAGGTGAGAAGAGGCTTTAACTTGAACCCAGCAACATGTCCTCCCAACAACAGCATGACCCTGTCTTTAAAAGCCTTAAAACCGGGCATTGTTTTATCTTCTTTGTGTATGTAGAACCTTTCAGGCATTTGTTTTAAAAAAAGTCCAGTTTCATCCACGTTAAATATCTGCTTTGGACAGTAGCCACCTTTTTAGATGATTTTATCAAATTCAACCACAAATTTCTCAGCTGCTTCCACATCTGCACTTGCAGCCTCCCCACTGATACTCCGATTATGGAGGTTGAATCTCCTGTGAAACCTTTGAAAGCATCCATGGCTTGCTGTAAATGTTTCAGTTGATCCTTCTCCTTTGTGCCATTCTCAAAAATACTGCGTGTTTTGGTTTGAATCAATAAAAGACTCATTGGCATTCTTTTTTCTATTTGGTCGTCAATCCACATTGTCAGAAATTTCTCTGTTTCATAAATGGGGCCTTTCCGCTGCCTAGTTATTATGGCTTGATATACCGTCAAAGATTTTACTGCCTCTTTCACTCTATCCTTATCCTTTAGGATTGTTGAAATGGTAGAATGTGCAAGTTCCAATTCACTTGCTATTTCTTTAACCTTCTTGCCAGCCTCAAAGTCTTTAAAGCGGGAGTAAACCCAGTTTAAAAAAACACTTCCATTCCTGGCATGCCGGAAATGCTAACTTTCACATTGGTTGTGCTCTCAACCAAACTTTTAAAGCATCCAATGGCTGGTTTCATAACTGATCACATAACATAACTGATCACATGTGCATCATTATGGCAGTTGAAGAATCATTAGAGGCCAAGATGGCAGCTTCCTTGACTGAAAACGATAGAAGGGTTTACTTCCACTTTAATGATCTCTATTTTCATATAATATATTTTCATTCTTCATATCAAGATCAATAGCTTTTCTTTTTTTCTGAGCACTTTCTGCAGGTGCAAGCAAGCTTCTTTCTTTTTTATGACATGGTGTTGGCAATACCTGTACAGTACAAGCACACATTGCATTACTGTACATAAAGACATAAATCAGTACAGTATAAAGACATAAGACAGAAAACAGTACAGTATAAAGAACACTGGAAGTGGCATTTAGGAGAACTGAGTACAGTACAACAGTATACCTGTAAAAAGGCAGGCCAGGAGTGAGAACAAGGCTGTTGCAGAGTGATGACATGACGTCCTGCGCAGGTTGGGAGAGCTGGTCTTAATTCCGAGCGGTCGTTAAACGGGTAAGTCGTTAAACAAAGAGTATCTGTAGTGTCCATTTGGATCCTGCAGCAAGTTTTTTTTCATAATTTTCATCTGAAATGTGGAAATCGTATTCAAGTGACACCAGTCGCAACCTCACTATATCATTGGGCTTGTATTTAGATTTGTCTGTCTAGATGACACAGAAATAATGTTTCTTGACTATATAAACCTACCTGGTCTCATCGATTTTCAGGTCCTCTCCTTGCCCAGAGACATGGAATGACCAGTCTTTGCTATCATGCTCCACTGAAGGAACCAGGATGTCACAGATCAGCTGCGGTGCTGATCTGTGTGTTACCTTTACTGCTGTAGGTCAGCTGGCACCTGTTGTTCCACTAGCTTGTGTTCAGCTTTGGCTGCACTCTGCAGCTATGGGTGTCGCCGACTTCACCTGTTGCTTAATATAGCATTCCTTCTTGCTACTTCCCATCCAGCCCCCCATGTGCTTCTCTATTTAAATTCCTCTCAGACCAATTTCTGGTTGCTTGAGCAACACTTGTCTCTGAGCTCCCGTCGTGTAGGTTGTTTGAACCTGACCTCTCGTGAACTGATCTCTTGTGTACCAACTCGGCTAGTCCTCTTTATTACGTTGTGTGCTGCCCGCCCTGACCTTGGCTCGCTATCAGGCTCTCCCTTGCTTTATCCATCCCTCCATCCTTGTCTGAGAGTGTCTTCTGGTACTCCCCTAGCGAGCAGGGTCAACCCGGGGGTAGTAACCTGGGGTCAGCATGCAGCTAAGCCCAAACCCTCATGAGGGGGTCCCTGGCAGAATACCGGCTGGCCCTTAGACTCCACACCCTGGGGGATCCCTTGCCACCTGCTCGCCTGTGGGCTCACTGTAGTAATACTGTGACACAGGAAAAAGTAGCAATGGCTAAACTCAGCTGTTTTTCTATCAAGCTTGGCTATTTCTGGATGTTATCATCTTTCCGAAGCTCTAGTTTAAGATAAAGACCATTTTCTAGACCTTCAATAGTGATGCAAGCTTTCTCCTGAGATCCCTCCTCTAACGTCTGAGGTACAAAGATCACATAGTGGTGTGTCAGTCGATTCCCTCCTTCACATGTCTCCAGGGATGCCTCTGCTAACATGGGGTCATCTTTTGGGAGAATTTTCAAAAAATGATTGTGCTGAAGCTTATACATGTATATGAGGCTTCTATTTGACTTTAGCACAGGAATTAAAGCATATTTTATGGGTACAAGAAGGATTTTGTTTTACTTAAGCCTTAAGCCTATCTCACTGTTAACACAATTCAGCCACACTCATCATTTGCTGCAGTACGCTCTGTGTGCTGCATTACTACACTACTTTGGGTGCCTAAAGCCCCATACACTTGGGTCAATTGTCAGGCAGCATCCGCTGGTTCTATAGAAGCCGGCCGACATTTTGCACTTTTGTACTGCAGCCCAATCGACAGAAGTCGACTGTTCAGCCAGCTTCTGTCGAAAGGGCATGACCAAAAAAGGTCAGCCAACCGGTTCCCGTTCAGCACTCTCAGTCAATGGCTGAGAGTGCTGACTGTAGTGTTCTGACAGGAGGGCTATCCCCTTGTCAGGACAGAACAGGACAGCAGATGAGATCGCTGTACTAACATCCGATTGTTAGTGCAGCTACTCCAACCTGAGCTCAGGGTTTTTTGTTCACCCTGCTGGGTTGAATGAAAAAAAAACTAGCAGTGTGTATTAGGCTTGAAGGTGCCTAGCAATTCCCTTGACGTAGACTGCAATTGGTTGATAGCAAGTCAAATTCAAATACCTACTGTACATTGATTGCATTAGAAAAATATATTTATATAGCACCA
The DNA here is from genome assembly GCF_037356315.1 of Lithobates pipiens. Classification (NCBI taxonomy): domain Eukaryota; kingdom Metazoa; phylum Chordata; class Amphibia; order Anura; family Ranidae; genus Lithobates; species Lithobates pipiens. The sequence goes on along the minus strand of NW_027507691.1, from coordinate 638,036 downwards.
TGAAATTGAAAAACTCAAACTTGCAGTGACCCCACTGCACGTGTTACTTGCACTTTTGAAGAGGTTGTTCCATGTACCTCATTCCTCCCTCAAGTGCTGCGACCAGTCCCCTGCAGCTCCACTGTAAGCTGTAAAATGTAGTAACTCTGATCACACTCCAGCCTCCTCAGCATACAAGTTTAATGTTCCTGTACAGTATGTAATGATAGCAAGGTTCCACCAAACAGCAATTACTGCTCATGGAGGTCCAAGGAGTTATACAGTGGTGGTTAAGGAATTTAGGTAATTTCACACTGACATCTTGGATAACACAGGAATGTGCTATGGACAAAGCCCAAAAATTCTTCTGTATTTCCATTCTCCACTGTCATATTTCTTGCACTTCCACCTGTAGTTTTAATAAAGGTAGGGATTCTTCCCAATAGATCTTATCCAAAAAAAAAAAAAAATTCAATAAAGAGTATAGACCTGAAGGATTTAATTCATAAGAATGTAGTTTATTTTACTATACTCTACATGCCTGAGTGTTAGAAAGAACTGTTAAAGCCCCACTGAACTTTTAGTTTCAGTCAGTTAAATATATGCTGGGGCATCAGAACAAAGGTGTGCACATGTTAAGGGCCTATTCACACCTATTTGTTTTTCATTGACTTGCCAACTAGCCACCATCATTATACTGTGGCAGGTCGGCACGTTCACGCAAATTGCCGTAGCTATATGTCAGCCCTTTAAACAGCTCTAGCAGGTGCACCGATGCACTTGGGGGGACAGGTTTGCGGCCAAGATGTCTGCCAGCCATGTGCAATCGCTGGCATGAGAATCAGAACGGGGATGTGTGTGTGTAAACACACACATCCCCATTCTGTCAGGAGAGGAGAGACAGATCATCTGTTCCTAGTAATTAGAAGCAGCGATATGTCTCCTCCTCTAGTAAGTCACATTCCCATACAGTTAGAAACACCTAGCAGGGAACATATTTAACCCCCTAGTGTTAACTCCTTCCATACCAGTGACATTTACACAGTAATCAGTGCATTTTTATAGCACTGATCCCAGTATAAATGTCAATGGTCCCAAAAATGTGTCAAAAGTGTCCGATCTGTCCGCTGTAATGTTGCAGTCCCGCTAAAAATCGCATATCGCTGCCATTACTAGTAAAAAAAAAAGTTATACAAATTTTGTAGATCCTATAAATTTTGTGCAAACAAATCAATATACACTTATTGCGATTTTTTTTACCAAAAATATGTAGAAGATTATATATCAGCCTAAACTGATGAATACATTTCTTTTACTACATTTTTTGGGGGGGATATTTATAATACCAAATGGTATAAAATATTGTTTGTTTGTTTTTTCAAACTTGTCGCTCTTTTTTTGTTTATAGCATAAAAAATAAAAATAGCAGAGGTGATCAAATACCACTAAAAGAAAGCTCTATTTGTGGGAAAAAAATACATCAGTTTTGTTTGGGTACAGTGCCGTACGACCGCAAAAGTGATGCAGTACCGTATTGCAAAAAATAGCCTAGTCATTAGGCCCCTTCCACACTGGGGCCTTTTTCAGGCGCTACAGCTCTAAAAATAGCACCTCAATATCACCTGAAAAAATACAGCCCCTTTCACTCCAGACGTTAAAAAAAAGCTGCATCTTTGGAGTGGGGAAGGAGCAGTGTATTCACCGCTCCTTCACCAATCCTACCTATTGAAATCAATGGGGCAGCGCGGCTATACCGCCGGCAAAGCGCAGCGGTGCTTTGTGGGTGGTTTTAACCCTTTTTCGGCCACTAGCAGGGGTTAAAACTGCCCGCTAGCGGCCGAATACCTCCGCTAAAACGAGGGAAAAGCGGCGCTAAAAATAGCACCACTTTACCCTGGACGCTGCCCCCGCCCCAGTGTGAAAGGGGGAAATTCTTCCAGTCCTTACGTGGTTGATGTGCTCTCGAAGACATCAGAACACATGTAAAAACATGCCTTAGAATGCACATTTATGCAAGTCATTGTCTGCTGATGTGCATTAGGATGCTCATTAACATTCAATACAAAGTGCATTGTAATACACACTGAAAAGTGTGACAACTTTACTATAGGTCTTTCTCTGCATGGAGACATGTCAGAACCGACAGAGAGACCACTGCTTTCATACAGAGGCTCATAAAAAAAAAAAAAGCATGTGTTGTCTTACAGTTTGTTTTCTGTGGAAAACAGCCACAGCTTGAGTAGAAAAGCCTGTGCAATGCTAGCTTTCTGTAGATAAAGACCCTCTGTATGGAAGTATTGGTCTCTCTGCAATGGTCCAATATGCTCCCTGTCGATAAAGACCTATAGTGATTGCAGAGTCCTTCTCTACAGCAAGCTGGCATGGCACAGGCTTTTCTACTCAGGCTATGGCTTTTTTTTTTTTTTTTTTTTTTTTGATGGACCTGGAATGTGTTTAGCTGCTTTAACCTGAATGTTCCATTAAGCTTTAATATAATGTAATATATATTTAAATATATAATTACTTACTAAATCTGCTAATTCAGGTTTTTTTTCACAATAGTGCAGCCATAGCAGAACCCCTGTTAATTATGTTGAAGTGTTACTCTGCTGGGATACATGTTGCTATGGATATCTTCCTTCCGATCTGGAATTCAGCACATGGCTTGAGTGCGCTCATGGCTACGTCTAGATATCCTCGCATATATAGCACATTATGACACAAATAAATTGCAAGGTGAATCACTGGCATTTTAAAATAATTTCCACAGACATTTAACTGCAGAGTTTGTGTACTGGAGCATATCATGCATGAAACAGTTCCTCACAAATCACAATTTAAGCAATTATTCACTGGTTATTGATTTTTTTCATTTCAAATAAAGAACTTTTTTGCTGTTTAAATTCAGTATTTTTCAATTAATAATAAGTCATGAGCAAAATGATTCTAAAATGCAACACAGGGAGATTTTATCTTTTTTTACAGTTGTTTTGTGAGAATCAGGATTGTCCTCAGAAATGAAGGACAATTGGTAACTCTCTAACTGTATGTGGGGAATTAACAAAAGTAGTGCATGAACAGTATTTGCATTACTCTTCTAAACATAAAAGTGGAGCAGATGTTGCTACTAATTAACAAAAAAGCACAATTAGGAGCAATCGGTTCCCGGGTTCTTTGTCTGTGACACAGCGCAGAGAACAAAGACCTGGAGCTGCATAGTCTCCATAGGCGACGTTTAAAAATTTCTACAGGTTGCACGTTTTAAGTTACAGAGGAGGACTAGGGCTATAATTATTGCTCTGGCTCTACCGGCGATACCTCACATGTGTGGTTTCAACACAGTTTTCATATGCGGGCGCTACTCACGTATGTGTTCGCTTCTACATGCGGGCTCGTCGGGACGGGGCCCATTTTAATTTTTTTTATTTTATTCTTATTTATTTTACCTTTTATTTTTTATTTTTATGCTGTTTTAAAAAAAAAAAGTGTCACTTGTATTCCTATTACAAGGAATGTAAACATCCCTTGTAATAGAAATATTTTTTATTTTATTGCACTTTAGTGTAAATATGAGATCCAATAAAAAAAAATGTAAAAAATGTTGTCATTTAAAAAAAATGAAAAAAATGGCCCTTTAACCGGTTCCCGACCGGCGTAAGCCGATGTATGTCGGCAATCTGCTGGGGACACCTGATGTAAGAGGCACTCCGCTGGGGACACTGACCGCAGGGGGCACCTGATGTAAGAGGCACTCTGCTGGTGACACCTGTTGTAAGAGGCACTTCGCTGAGGACACCTGATGTAAGAGGTACTGTACTGGGGAGACCTGATGTAAGGAGGCACTCCGCTGGGGTGAAAACGATATAAGCTGTCCCTACTCTACACTAAGGCTTCTTTCACACTGGGGTGTCGGTAGTAAAGCACTGCTTTTTTTAGCGGAGCTTTATCGTAGTTTTTGCAGAGGTTTTCATGCTGGTAGCAGGTTTAACCCGTGCTAGCGGCCGAAAAAGGGTTAAAACCACCTGCAAGGCAGCGCTTTGCTGGCGGTGCTGCCCATTCATTTCAAGATGCTGCTTGCAGGAGTTTTTTTAACATCCTGCCAGCGCATCGCCTCAGTGTGAAAGACTGCGGGGAGCTGTTTCAGGCACTTTACAGGCACTATTTTTAGCTCAAAAGCACCTGAAAAATACCTCAGTGTGATAGGGCTCTAATGTATGTTTGAATAACTCTGTCTCACTACACTACAGTAAAATTATCTGAGCTGTCCCTACTCTAGCTGCACACTTTGCAAAGCTGAATGATGGTCCTCCTCACTACACTCACACTATCCCTAGACTGACACTAAACTAATACTCTACACTGACAATTGAAGCAAAATAGCACAATATAGCATGCTAACTAACTAATAACACTGAACAGAGCCCTGTTCCAGCTCTCTCGACCAGTTGTGACTGGTGCTAAAAGCACCACTGGAGCCTCACTGCACCATCAATCGCAGCCACTGTGTTATCAAACGCAGTGACTGCGCCCATCAATTGCCGCCACTGTGCCATCAAACGCAGCCACTGTGCCAATCAATTGCCGCCACTGTGTCATCAAATGCAGCCACTGTGCTCATCAATTGCTGCCACTGTGCCCATCAATTACTGCCACTGTGCCTGAAACGTAGTCACTGTGCCCATCAAACGCAGTCACTGTGCCATATCAAATGCTCCCACTGGGCCATATTAAATTCTCCCACAGTGCCATCAAATGCTGCCACTGTGCACCATCAAATTCTCCCAATGTGCACCATCAAATGCTCCCACTGTGCACCATTAAATGCTCCCGCTGTGCACCATCAAATGCTCCCAAGGTGCTCCATCAAATGCTCCCACTGTGTTCCATCAAATTCTCCCACTGTGCCATAGCAAATGATGCCAGTGTGCCACCTCACCCACCATCTGCACTTACCCTGTCTCCTCGATGCTCCTCAATGTCTTCTCCCATCCTCTCTTTCCATCCTCTGCTATGATTGGACACCTGATAGGCATCCAATCACAGTGACTGTCGTTTCAGCCAATCAGGTGACAGGAAACAGATCCAAGCACCTGATTGGCGGAGAGGCGGTTTAGTGTTATGAAAGCGAATATTCATTTGTTTTTCTAACACAGCTGAGTCACCTTTTTTGACGCCTATTAGAGCCTATGGCTCTAATCAGGTGCTTCAAAAACCCCGCCACTGTAATTTAGGCACCTGGTGACCGAAAAGGTCTGAGTTCAGCTGGTCAAATCTAGTTTCTAACACTGCATTTAACAAAATCTATGTAATAATGTTTTAACATCCGCATTAATTTTGTCTTTTTTTCTTTTTCTTTTTTTTAAACAATTTAATTCATTGAAATCATGTACAAAAAAACGTGCCATACATAGCATAAAGGAGTAGGTAACAGTGATATGTCATGATGAGTATATCAACATATTTTTTTCTTTTATATCTGTGTTTCATTCAGTTTTAATTCACAAGAACCTACCCTAATCATTACACCTAAAATACCTGCTGTGAAGTTATTTTCCAAGCACTGAACAGAGCCCTAAGCTGATAATCAAAGCATATGTCCAAGCACAGGATATGAGAAAGAAGATCAGTATACAAGTAGCACCTTCTACCACCGTAGTCCAAATGCGCCAGCATAGTCATCATACTTGCTCTCTATGGCAATGTCACCATAATGCCTTTACTGCTGAAATGCTAGTCATTGAGACCTCTGAAAGACATTATCATAATTACTAAATATAGGAAAATCTGCATCCCAATATGCTATTACGGTTTGTTCTTTAATCAGACAAGAAATGGATTGTGTCTTTATGCTTTTGATCATTTTGGGGTTTAAGTAAAGTAAAGCTTTCCATCAGGATGACAGTATAACGGGGGTGTTTTGAAGAAGACGCTCCCCCATCACAACTAGGTGCTTATTATCTTGTCACTTTCTGGAAGCTTCATTGCATTTGGATAGAAAAGAAGTTGAAATGAATGGGGTGAATTAACCTCTTAATCAACAGAAGACACTACATCCTGCAAAACAGAAAGCTGACAATATTCAATATCTATCAAGTACTTTGAAATGTTATTTCCTAACGTCAATCTGTAAAGGGTCAGTAAGCTATGAACTGATATTCTAGCTATAGGTGGACTCTAAATCACCTATTACAGCCATTTTACATCCCTAGGGCACCCTAGCGCTGAAAGCCATATACACTGTATCTCCCTAGAAATAAATGGTGACTGGAAGCAGTAGTCCAGCTTTCAGTTGACCTATCAACATGTCATGTCTGTGACACAGATGGGGAGAAATTTGACTGTTATGCCCCGTACACACAATCTGACATTGATCGGACATTCTAACAACAAAATCCATGGATTTTTTCCGACGGATGGTGGCTCAAGCTTGTCTTGCATACACACGGTCACACAAAATTGATCCGAAATTGCCAACGTCAAGAACGCGGTGACGTACAACACGTACAACGAGCTGAGAAAAATGAAGTTCAATAGCCAATGCGGCTCTTCTGCTTGATTCCGAGCATGCGTGGAACTTTGTGAATCGGAATTGTGTACACATGATCAGAATTTCCGACAACGGATTTTGTTGTCGGAAAATTTGAGATCCAGATCTCAAATTTTGTGTGTCCGAAATTCCGATGGAAAATGACCGATGGAGCCTACACACGAACATTTTCTGTCTGAAAATTCGACCGTATGTACAGGGCATATGTGTCCCCAGACTACATTTCCACCGAAAATAGGGACATTTTTCTGATCTCCCATTGGATCATTACTGCTCGTTACACATCAACAAGTCTGTGTGCCATCAAGCCATCAAAGATAGGCACAGTAGAAGGTGAGTTGGGCAATGAAATTGTCATTCTGCTATCAGTAAATCTTATGTGTGTGACATTATGTGTACAGAACACCTCCAGGTAGCCATATTGTATTGCATTTTACAGAAAATTACAGATCTGCAGTTTGAAAAGGAAAGGTAACTTAATAACATTCAATTACAATATAATTTGAGCCACAATTGTATATGCTATATTTTTTTATTTTTTTTATTTGCTAATTTTTTTCCCTCGAAAGTGGAGTTAAGCTTTAAGCAGAGATAGAAGGAGTCCAATAAGTCTTTCTAGTACCTAATGTACACATTTCTATATTTCACATGATAACAACAATATATTAAAAAGAATGCATGTAAAAACATTTTCAGCAAAACGGGTTGCGCAAAAAAAAAAACTAGTGTGTACTCGGCTCAAAGCTGGTCATAAATGATTTGCTTGTTTTTTTTATTTTGTTTTGTGTTTTTTGATCAGCCAGACAGCTGATCAAACAAAAATGAAAGGATTCCCCATATATACTTTTGAGGTGGATGCGAGAATCCTCCTAACTGAGCTATTGTATTCTGGCAGAGGGACTCCTCTTTAGCCAGAATACACTGATTAGCACTGCAATCAAGTTAAATTTTTCCAACAGTCCCATTCAAGAGGAACTGATTACTAGGTTGACTCCTTTCGAACAGGAATGGCCATAGATGGATCTAAATTTGCCAAGTTCCTGCTGAACTTCAATACAACTATGGCCAGTTTTACAGAAAGGTATGTGTAACAGGTGCGGTTAGCTAGTCTGCCATAAGATGGCCCTGTCCCAAACTAGCATGGTAATATGGAATTATGTAAGTGGGTGTTAGGTCCCCTTTTAGACAAAGCTTTCCTGTAGTGATGTAATGGGTGAAGTCAGTGTCCATATAAATGCCAAAGGGGAGGAGCAGAGTGAACTGGGGAGTGGGAGCCAAACACCCCTCAGCCATGCAGATGTAGTCAGCTACTGCAAAGGCCCTGCACAGGACAAAAGGTCAAGGTAAGATAGTCTAACACCCAGAAGAGCCAGTTGTAGTTGTAGTTGTCCTGATTGGAAACATGGTCTAATGCCGCATACACACGACCGGACTTTTAGAGGGACTAGGTCCGACGGTCTTTCCAACGGACTTTCGGCGGAGTTCCGACGGACTTACCAAATGAACGGACTTGGCCACACACAATCATACCAAAGTCCGACAGATTCAAACTGGATGACGTACAACTGGACTAGAATAAGGAAGTTGATAGCCAGTAGCCAATAGCTTCCCTAACGTCGGTTTTTGTCCGTCGGACTAGCATACACACGATCGGATTTCTCGGTCCGGCGGAGTTCGGGTGGAAAAATGTAAAACATGTTCTATTTCTAAAGTCTGCTGTTTTTTGGCAAGCAAAGGTCCAATGGAGCCCACACACAATCGAATTGTCCGACAGATTCGTTCCGTCTGACCTTTGCTGTCAAAAAGTCCGCTCGTGTGTACGCGGCATAAGAATTAGGTGACATTTGGCTAACTGTCATCATCAATTCATGTGCATTCCAAAATAGAGCTTTTTATTTTCCTTGCAGGTGTAGACCTCTTTGGGGGGGGTATGGGAAATTACCCCACCCAAACAGAATATTGCACTGAACCCTTAGGTAAATAAGAAAACCAGAACATTCACGAAATGGAAGATAATAAAAATGGCAGTGCCTCCACCTAGGAATGGGCTTCTGTGAACCGTGTAATCAGTAATCTAAACAAAGTAACTGGGAACAGAAGAACTGCTGCAAGCAGCATATAACATTGACCATACGAATATAGATGCACACCAGTATAGAAATAATATATGCTATATGTAAGAAGAGATTAATAGCAGTACGTGTATCCAATGTAGAAGAAGGTAATCTCAGCAAAGGGTCCAAAAGGAGTCCTGGTGGAATTGTTGTACTGTATAGATATATAGACATATAGATAGTTATTAGTTAATAGGGATAGTTATTAGGGACCAGTTATTACTGATACAATTTTTTTTAACACAGAGTGCAAGTACCGATACTTTTGTGCAGGTACTCGCTGATACCAATTAAAGATACCTATCGCCTAGGAAGAGGGGTGGTTTGGGAGGTGGCCGGGGGTTGTTGTTTGGGAGTTGGGTATACATATAGATAGTTATTAGTTAATAGGGATAGTTATTAGGGACCAGTTATTACTGATACAATTTTTTTTAACACAGAGTGCAAGTACCGATACTTTTGTGCAGGTACTCGCTGATACCAATTAAAGATACCTATCGCCTAGGAAGTGGGGTGGTTTGGGAGGTGGCCGGAGGTTGTTGTTTGGGAGTTGGGTGAAGGCAGGGTGGAAGAGGAGGGATAAGTGAGGGCAAGGTAGTTTGAAGATGGGGTGAAATAGGGATTGTGCGATGGGAGATTTTAGATGCAAAAGCTGTGATTGCGGGGGGGGGGGGGGGGGGGGTTAGGGATTGGAGGGTTATTGGGAGACATGGGGGCAGAGATGACAGCTGGTAGAGGAAAGGAGGAGGCAACAGGCTGAAGTGACTGCAGACATGGTACAGGAGACAGCCAGAGACTGCAGGCATGGTACAGGAGACAGCAGGCATGGTACAGGAGACAGCCAGAGACTGCAGGTATGGTACAGGAGACATCCAGAGACTGCAGGCATAATACAGGAGACATTCAGGGACTGCAGACATGGTACAGGAGACAGTCAGAGACTGCTGGCATGGTACAGGAGACAGCCAGAGACTGCAGGCATGGTACAGGAAACAGTCAGAGACTGCAGGCATAATACAGGAGACAGCCAGAGACAGCAGCCATGGTACAGGAGACAGCCAGAGACTGCAGCCATGGTACAGGAGACAGCCAGAGACTGCAGGCATGGTACAGGAGACAGCCAGGGACTGCAGGTATGGTACAGGAGACAGCCAGAGACTGCAGCCATAATACAGGAGACAGTCAGAGACTGCAGGCATGGTACAGGAAACAGTCAGAGACTGCATGGTACAGGAGACAGCCAGAGACAGCAGGCATGGTACAGGTGACAGCCAGAGACAGCAGGCATGGTACAGGAGACAGCAGGCATGGTACAGGAGACATTTGGGGACTGCGGGCATGGTACAGGAGACAGCCAGAGACTGCATGGTACACGAGATAGCAGGCATGGTACAGGAGACAGCCAGGGACTGCCGGCATGGTGCAGGAGACAGTCAGAGACTGCAGGCATAATACAGGAGACAGTCAGAGACTGCAGGCATGGTACAGGAGACAGTCAGGGACTGCTGGCATGATACAGGAGACAGCCAGGGACTGCTGGCATGGTACAGGAGACAGCCAGGGACTGCAGGCATGGTACAGGAGAAAGCCAGGGACTGCAGGCATGGTACAGGAGACAGCAGGCATGGTACAGGAGACAGCCAGAGACTGCAGGCATGGTACAGGAAACAGTCAGAGACTGCATGGTACAGGAGACAGCCAGAGACAGCAGGCATGGTACAGGAGACAACCAGAGACAGCAGGCATGGTACAGGAGACAGTCAGAGACTGCAGGCATGGTACAGGAAACAGTCAGAGAATGCAGGCATAATACAGGAGACAGTGAGGGAATGCTGGCATGGTACAGGAGACAGTCAGGGACTGCAGGTATAATACAGGAGACAGCTAGGGACTCCAGGCATGGTACAGGAAACAGTCAGAGACTGCAGGCACAATACAGGAGACAGTCAGAGACTGCAGGCATGGTACAGGAAATAGTGAATCAGAGACTGCATGGTACAGGAGACAGCCAGAGACTGCAGGCATGGTACAGGAGACAGTCAGGGGCTGCGGGCATGGTACAGGAGACAGTCAGGGACTGTATGGTACAGGAGACAGCAGGCATGGTACAGGAGACATTTGGGGACTTTGGGCATGGTACAGGAGACAGACAGAGACTGCATGGTACAGGAGACAGCAGACATGTACAGGAGACAGTCAGGGACTGTGGGCATGGTGCAGGATACAGTCAGGGACTGGGAATATGATACAGGAGACAATCAGAGACTGCATGGTACAGGAGACAGCCAGAGACTGCAGGCATGGTACAGGAGACAATCAGAGACTGCAGGCATGGTACAGGAGACAGTCAGAGACTGCAGGCATGGTACAGGAGACAGCCAGACTGCATGGTACAGGAGACAGCCAGAGACTGCAGGCATGGTACAGGAGACAGCCAGAGACTGCGGGCATGGTACAGGTGACAGCCAGAGACTTCAGGAGTGGCACAGGAGACAGACACTGCAGGCATGGTACAGGAGACAGTCAGGGACTGCATGGTACTGGAGACAGCTAGAGATTGCAGGCATGGTACAGGAGACAGTCAGGGACTGAAGGCATGGTACAGGAGACAGCAAGCAGGATAAAGGAGACAGCCAAAGACTGCAGGCATGGTACAGGAGACAGCCAGAGACTTCATGGTACAAGAGACAGCCAGACTGCATGGTACAGGATACAGCCAGAGACTGCATGGTACAGGAGACAGCCAGAGATTGCAGGCATGGTACAGGAGACAGTCAGGGACTGCAGGCATGGTACAGAAGACAGCCAGAGACTGAAGGTATGGTACAGGAGACAGCCAGAGACTGCAGGCATGGTACAGGAGACAGTCAGGAACTGAAGGCATGGTACAGGGAGAGAGCCCCGCTGCTCAGTACAACAGGATACCGCCCATACAGTGTCCTCATACAAAGCCCCCCTGTTCTCTGCCTCAGCATCCAGCCAGGGAGAGCCCGGATCCAGTGCTCTGTGTGGCCGGAAGTCAGAGCTGGAGGAGGGAGGTGTGCAGAGAGGAGACAAGGATTGTGAGCAGTTAGGATAGACGGGCCTGCACCTAGCGATTCCACTGGGAGGAGGAGGCAGGGAAGGCACTCTCCAGAGGGGAGGAGGAGGAGGCAGTCCGCTCCCAAGCAACATCACTTCCAGAATGAGTTTCCGGCATCAGAGCATTTTCGCGAAGTCCCGATACTCGTGAAAATGGCTAGTATCAGAGCCGATACAGATACCAGTGTAGGTATCTGTATCGGTGTAGGTGCATCCGTAATAGTTATTAATAGAGATACCTCAAGACAAATGTTGCAGTAAAGTCTAGTTTCAAGGGCACCTGAGGATGATGTAGTACCTGTCTACGTGTCATAGACCTGAACACAAAATCTGTGGACATGGGGAGATTCTGAGCTTTAGTTCTTCCTTAACAGTTTCTAATCTGACATGTGACCAGACCTCTAAGCTTATAATACCAATGTGGCCATCGAAAGCAATAACCTGATTCTAACCTATGGAGATTATTGAGCCCTAAGCTAAAACTAGCTTTAGAATCCCCAGACCAGAAAAAACAGGGTTAACCAGAACATGCATACAGTGGTGTGAAAAGGTGTTTGCCCCCTTCCTCATTTCCTGTTCCTTTGCATGTTTGTCACACTTAAGTGTTTCGGAACATCAAACCAATTTAAACAATAGTCAAGGACAACACAAGTAAACACAAAATGCAATTTGTAAATGAAGGTGTTTATTATTAAAGGTGAAAAAAAATCCAAACCATCATGGCCCTGTGTGAAAAAGTGATTGCCCCCTAAACCTAATAACTGGTTGGGCCACCCTTAGCAGCAACAACTGCAACCAAGCGTTTGCGATAACGTGCAATGAGGCTTTTACAGCGTCCTGGAGGAATTTTGGCCCACTCATCTTTGCAGAATTGTCCTAATTCAGTTACATTAGAGGGTTTTCGAGCATGAACGGCCTTTTTAAGGTCATACCACAACATCTCAATAGGATTCAGGTCAGGACTTTGGCTAGGCCACTCCAAAGTCTTCATTTTGTTTTTCTTCAGCCATTCGGTGGTGGACTTGCTGGTGTGTTTAGGATCATTGTCCTGCTGCAGAACCCAAGTTCGTTTCAGCTTGAGTACACGAACAGATGGTCGGACATTCTCCTTCAGGATCTCTTGGTAGACAGCAGAATTCATAGTTCCTTTTATCACGGCAAGTCTTCCAGGTCCTGAAGCAGCAAAACAGCCCCAGACCATCACACTACCACCACCATATTTTACTGGACAAAAGATATGTATAGAAAAAGGCTAATGGTCATATTCATATGAATAATAAAGGGGTGCCACATCCCAGTTAAAGATTATTTAAGAAGAAGGGGAAATTGAAAAAAGGGACTGGAGGGTAACCAACCCCCGGGACTTTTTTAACGGCACCAAATATATTTAAACGATAAGTAAAATCAATGAAATTTTTTATTTAGTGTACAAAAAGCATTTTTCAGACAAAATAGACAATTACATCCATTTAAATCCAAAGTAGAGTATACAAAAATTGGTATATGAGCCTACAAGACTCCATGAGTTACCACATTCATATACGATTTAAACTGCATTGTTTCTTTCCTACATGTTTCGCTCTTCAGAGCTTCCTCAGGACAATTGCAGCATACAGCAATCAATAGAAAACTGAAATTATACAAAAAGATTTATTTAAAAATACAAATACATAGATTATTTGTACACACAAAACCCCAAAGGGGCACAAGAGGTGTCTACCCACATATGTTGACACATCTAATTGGGTTAATCTGGTGGTGGATTCACTTATGTCCAACATATTGGTTGGAGAGGAGCGAAACCATCACCCTTAACCACTTGGGATCCGCGCTATTGCAAAATGACGGCAATAGCGCGGACCCACATTTTCGGGACTACGTCTATTGACGTAGTCCCGGTTACGAGCGGCCTGCGCGCCCCCTGAGGGGCGCGCGCGGCGCGCTCTGTGATCGGCGAGTCCGTGAGACTCGCCTGATCACCGATCCGTGTAAGGGGTCGATCCCGACCCCTTATCACGTGATCAGCTGTCAGCCAATGACAGCTGATCATGTGATAAAACGGAGCCGGTAATCGGCTAGTATTCCTCCTCGCGCTGACAGCGCGAGGAGAAAAAAAAAAAGCCGATCGCCGGCGGCCGTGTTCGGGACATCAGTCCCGATCACGGCCAGCAATTTAAAAGGACACCTGCCCCCTGCCAGTGCCCACCTGCCACCCGCAGTGCCATCCTGAAATAAAGTAAGTGCCCCCCTGTCAGTGCCACCCAGCAGTGCCCATAGTGCCCACAGTGCCACCCAGCAGTGCCCACAGTGCCACCCAGCAGTGCCCACAGTGCCACCCACAGTGCCACCCAGCAGTGCCACCCACAGTGCCACCCAAAATCTGCCTCAGGTGCTGCACCCCAGTGCCGCCCATCAGTGCCCAGCAGTGCCGCCCATCAGTGCCCAGCAGTGCCGCCCATCAGTGCCCAGCAGTGCCACCTATCAGAGCCACCTATCAGTGCCACCTATCAGTGCCCATCAGTCCCATCTATCTGTGGTACCTATCAGTGCCCATCCGTGCCACCCATCCGTGCCACTTATCCGTGCCACCCATCCGTGCCATCTTATCTGTGCCCATCTTTGCCCATCAGTGCCGCCTTATCTGTGCCCATCGGTGCCGCCTTATCTGTGCCTATTAGTGCCGCCTTAACTATGCCTATCAGTGCCCACCAGTGCAGCCTATCAGTGCCCACCAATGCAGCCCATCAGTGCCCACCAATGCAGCCCATCAGTGCCCACCAATGCAGCCTATCAGTGCCGCCTAATCAGCGCACTTCAATGAAGGAGAAAAATGACCCGTTTGCAAAATTTTATAACAAACTATTAAAACATGATTTTTTTTTTTTTTTTTTTTGCATCTTTTTTTGTTTGTTTAGCAAAAAATAAAACTCCGAGCTGTAACTAAATACCACCAAAAGAAAGCTCTATTTGTGGGAAAAAAATGATAAAAAATTCATTTGGGTACAGTGTTGTATGACCGCGCAATTGTCACTCAAAGTGCATCAGCGCTGAAAGCTGAAAATTGGTCTGGGACTGAGGGGGGTTTAAGTGCCCAGTAAGCAAGTGGTTAAAGTATTAGAACACAAGAGCATAAATTACATATCGATATTAAGTAACAAATTGATTCTTAGAAAGGGAACAACCAAACACCAATCTCTTTAATTTAAAATTTACCATGGAAAAGAGTCTCTCCAGGATAACTTTCCTTGATGTGCAAATCTTTACCGATCTGGGGGGCGGGATTCAGTCCACTCTCCACCGAAAGGCGACTGCGGCAAACTCACTTTTACATGCATCGAGCTCACACCCGTCCCCTCTGATAGCGAGTATCCCATACGGACAATATCTCCGTCTAAGACGGAATTGCAGCAATCATGAGGACTTTGTTTCAGAAGCTAGGGAATTAAGACTGCATCTCCGTCAAAGAGGTTACAGCAACAAAAGCCTTAAAAGGGCATACATGCAAGCTAAGAAACAAAATAGGGCTTCTTTAATACATAGCCATAGACCATCTAAGACTATCGAAGAGGTTAGATTTATTACTATATTCAATGAACAACATTTGCAAGTTAAAGGAATTATTCAGAGATATTGGTATCTCTTGAAGGGGGATCCCCTCCTAGCAAAACATCTCCCGGATTATCCGGGTATCACATATAGGAGATCACGATCTTTAAAGGATTCTTTAGTACAAAGTCACTTTTCCCCTCCTTTAAAGGTGGGTCTCAAACAAACAGGATGTACCCCTTGCCACAAATGTGGTTTTTGTAGATATTTACATGCGTCAAAATCTATACGTCTGCCAAATGGTCATTTATTTAAGCCCAAATTTGCTGTGACCTGTCAATCAGTGGGGGTGGTGTACATTATGATCTGTCAGTGTAATACTTTCTATGTTGGGAAAACAAAGCGTCCCTTCTTCCACCGCATCAGGGACCATGTGTCCCTGGTGCGGGGGAAGAAGATGGAAACTCCAATCAGCCGACATTTTGGTTAATATCATCAGTTCAATGATAATCTCATGCACTTCTTTCCTTTGGAACATGTTCCTCCGGGAGAGAGAGGGGGGGATTACAATCACACTCTCTTACAACGAGAGACTCGATGGATATATAATTTGGAGGCAACCCGATCTCCGGGACTCAATGATGCAATTAGTTTCAAACCTTTCCTTTAATAGAGAAGGAAAAAAGAGAGGGGAGGAAAAACTTCTGTTTTTTTTTTTTTTTTTTTTTGATATATTGCAAATAAATACATCGTACCAAACAGGTAACATATTATTGTGGATGTTTGATAGCTGGCGAACTGTGGTGAGGGCTCCGTGTCTGAAAGGGACCCTTCAAATATCCTTTGCCCCCTTGGGTCTGTACGGGCACCCCGGGGCGGGTTCAACCTATAACCCTTTCTAACCAGTTAGGGGTTTGATCAGCCCGCCCCGTTTCTAAATGTGAGGTTCCCCTTCCTTTTTTTGCCGGTCTGTTGCAAATAATTCTTTCTTTTTTCATCTTTTGAAACCAGGGATGTATGGTGATTGACATTTTTGTCGGCCCATTTTTCATCCCTGTTTATTTGCACTTTGATCTATCTGAGAGGAAAACCAGGGCATATTGCCCTTAACCATCATGGTCGCCTGTCTCTGACTAAATGTCAGGCTATTAGCAGAGTACAGGCATCGATGGATCATTACTGGCAAATTTCCTGACTTTGGCCAGATTCCAAAATGGCCGACGCGCTGTATGGACGTGATCCACGTCCTCCGCGCATGCGCATTCGACATCTGTACGCGCACGAAGGGGATCCTCCCTATAGGTGTGCCCGCAGCCCAGCGGTGACGTCAGACGCCGCCGGGCTGGAGGCACGAGTTATAACGCGGGTCCCGGTCAGTGTCATCCAAACAAGCGATGGAAGCTGACACGTGGAGCTGCCAAACGGACGGAGAAGCACTTAAAACTTCCTGACTTTATCACATTGCTCTATTTAACAGGTAGGAATGGAATGGATCTGATAGGACTAGACGGATGTTCCTGAAGTCCAAGTTCAGAGCTATGCATTCTATACTTTTGGGATGGATACACAATACTGATGGAGATATGGCTTTTCTTTTTACTCTTTCGTTTCTTAGACCAGCACAGAGAAATTTCTCGTGTTCAGAAACATATTTTGCTCAATTTCCATCTGACAATACATGGTATTCGTTGGTACCGGGCATGTTTAACTGGTTCTAGTTCAGTCACCGTCTTGGTATTACCAGGTATGTCTGTAACATTGATTGTGCCATTTTTAAATTACATTTAAATGGCCTAGATATATTATATATATATTTCTCGTGCCTCTGCAGATCCTTGGGGGGAGAAATGGGGGATCCCTAACGGTGCTCTCGCCGCGATCCGCCTGCTTGATGATAAAGGAGGAGAAGACAATTTGTCCTCACTTGAGCGTTAATTGATGCATATAATATGTGAAAACAACGATAGATAATTATACTAACTTACCAGATATATGGGGTAAGATGTTTTTCCTGTTTTTGTCTGTTTCATTTTTTTTATATATTTTTTATATTTTTTATTTTATTATATATATATATTTCTCTTGTTTTTTGGTTTTGATTCTTCACAATTCTATCTGCAATCTCCATGAAGGAGAATTATATTTCATATTCTATGTACTTAATCTTGGGATGCCATTCATAGGAATGGTTTGGTTGTTCCCTTTCTAAGAATCAATTTGTTACTTAATATCGATATGTAAACTATGCCCTTGTGTTCTAATACTTTAAGGGTGATGGTTTCGCTCCTCTCCAACCAATATGTTGGACATAAGTGAATCCACCACCAGATTAACCCAATTAGATGTGTCAACCTATGTGGGTAGACACCTCTTGTGCCCCTTTGGGGTTTTGTGTGTACAAATAATCTGTGTATTTGTATTTTTAAATAAATCTTTTTGTATAATTTCAGTTTTCTATTGATTGCTGTATGCTGCAATTGTCCTGAGGAAGCTCTGAAGAGCGAAACATGTAGGAAAGAAACAATGCAGTTTAAATCGTATATGAATGTGGTAACTCATGGAGTCTTGTAGGCTCATATACCAACTTTTGTATACTCGCACCTTTTACTTTGTATTTAAATGGATGTAATTGTCTATTTTGTCTGAAAAATGCTTTTTGTACACTAAATAAAAAATTTCATTGATTTTACTTATCGTTTAAATATATTTGGTGCCGTTAAAAAAGCCCCGGGGGTTGGTTACCCTCGAGTCCCTTTTTTCAATTTCCCCTTCTTCTTAAACACCATATTTTACTGTTGGTATAATGTTCTTTTTATGAAATGCAGTGTTCCTTCTACGCCAGATATACTTGGACACACACCTTCCAAAGAGTTCCTCTTTTGTCTCATCGGTCCACAGAATGTTGTCCCAAAAGTCTTGGGGATCATCAAGATGTGTTGTGGAGAAATTGAGACGAGCTTTGATGTTCTTTTTGCTCAGCAGTGGTTTTCTCCTTGGAACTCTGCCATGCAGGCCATTTTTGTCCAGTCTTTTCCTGATGGTGGAGGCATGAACGCTGACCTTAATTGAGGCAAGTGAGGCCTGCAGTTCCTTGGACGTTGTTGTGGGGTCTTTTGTGACCTCTTGGATGAGTCGTCGCTGCGCTCTTGGGGTAATTTTGGGCGGCCGGCCACTCCTGGGAAGGTTCACCACTGTTCCATGTCTTCGCCATTTGTGGATAATGGCTCTCACTGTGGTTCGCTGGATTCCCAAAGCTTTGGAAATGGCTTTATAACCCTTTCCAGACTGATAGATCTCAATTACTTTCTTTCTCAATTGTTCCTGAATTTCTTTGGGTCTCAGCATGATGTGTAGCTTTTAAGGATCTTCTGGTGGACCTTACTGTGTCAAGCAGCTCCTATTTAAGTGATGCCTTGATTGTGAACAGGTGTGGCAATAATCAGGCCTGGGTGTGGCTAGAGAAATTGAACTCAGGTGTGGACAACCACAGTTATAGTATGTTTTAACAAGGGGGGCAATCACTTTTTCACACAGGGCCATGATGGTTTGGATTTTTTTTCACCTTTAATAATAAACACCTTCATTTACAAATTGCATTTTGTGTTTACTTGTGTTGTCCTTGACTATTGTTTAAATTGGTTTGATGTTCCGAAACACTTAAGTGTGACAAACATGCAAAGGAACAGGAAATGAGGAAGGGGGCAAACACTTTTTCACACCAGTGTATAAACTATATTGCAATATGCTGGTTCAACTACCAACTGGAACCTACAATATTGGAAGATGAACACTACACATACAGTAACTTGTTGGGAACCAAGTGGGGTCACATAGGAGGCCTACCCTGGGGTGGGTTTTTAAGGCTATGCCAGGTGAAGAATGGGGTCACTCATCCTAGCACAGGGGGAACACCTTGCCCAAAGGTGTGCTCACCAATGCCCCGGCGAGGGCCATGGTCATGTGAAAGTCAAATATTAAGGCAGTCCTCTAATTAAGACATGAATTTGTGTGTGTTCTTTAATCACACTTCCAGGAACGCCAGTTGTGACTGGAGCCCTTTGTGAGATGAAATTGAAGGTCCAGGTCAGTCATGTGAGCTCACACCAGCCCCTCAGTAATGCTGTCATAGAGATCTTCTCCAGTCAGGTTTCTCTTGCATCTGGCACCACAAGAGCCGATGGGACAGTGCTGATCAAGCTACAGTCCAAGCTGGGAAGTCAGTTGAATGTAACAGCCACCAAACATGCCTATGTGCCAAACTCTGCACCCTGTAGGCACGGGAGCTGTGTAGCCAGGAGATGGGCCCAGGCTACGTTTTGAGCCAAAGGTGCAGAGTGATCCCTTGTAACTAGGAATATACTGGAGCTGGTGAGCAGTTAATTCAGCTGTTGGTGGCAGCACTGTTGCACAAGGTGGTGGATGGTGGAGTCTAGCAACAATATTCAAGATTCACTATTTTAATCATTGGCTGACTGATGTATGGGCTTTTGTTTTTTTTATTTAATTTTCATGTGAATAATTAACACAATTCTATTTTTATATACTACTTCTAGTGGAGAGATGCCTGGAACCCACAGGCACTCCTTGAGTAACTTCACACCAGGCTTTGAACTGTTCAAACAACTTTGCTGAACTTTTGGCAAAAACATGCACAACATGCAGGTAGCTTTAGCAAAGGAGTTCATGTCCTTGGTAGTATTCCAATAGATTGGCATTTCAAACTGACCAATAAGCTTCCTAGAACATAATTCTGAGTCTCGGTGCATACATCCCACTTGTCCCCTTGCTTGTTTTAGGTTCCCTCCCCATGTTTTATGTTCCCTCCCTTCAAGGAACTGGGTCTCTTTCCTTTATATCACACAGGAGGGAAGCTGGACCCCACGAGGAAAACTTGAAAACACACAAGGATTAATTCCTTCCCTCTCAACCTGGGCAGCCAGGAAGACTGACTAAATAATAGACATGTGCATTCGTTTTCGTCCGAATGCATTTTCGTCCAAATTTCAGGTATTTCAGCACAGAATCCGAAAATGAAAGATCCAACATAAATAAATGCTTTTTTTTTCGTTTTCGTTGTTACAACAGTTCGATATAGAATAGGAAATTTGACATGACTCTGACAATAACAATCTGTGTCTATTGAACCTGTGGTCGAATGTGCCTAACCTAACCTCTATTAGTCCAAGATTATATAGAGAAAAGATTCGACAGAGAGAAAATATTCGACATAGAGAGAAAAGATTCGACAGAGAGAAAAGATTCAGGAATTGGGTGGGGGAAGTAAAATAAAAATAATGATGATGATGAATGTTATTGGCTAATTGTAACCAAAGAGGAGGAGCAGTAAAATAGCTAGAACTAAGTACACACGTACAGCCAACTTACTTTCAGAATCATTTCAGAAGATTTAGCTGGTCCGTTTGAATTGTTACTTGTCAGAGAACCCAAATTATTATTTAGCATAAGCACAGCAGCAGAACAATAGTGAAGCAAGCTACAGTTCAACTTAGCTTTTTCCTAATAATCTGCTGCTATTGTGTTAGTGTGAGAACCTTATAATGATACTAGTGTTGCTGCTAGTGTTGTTGTAATAGCCTGTGTTGTGGGGGGGATTTATTATTATAGAATCTTGATACCTGTCTGATCAGTGATCACTATCACCAGTCCACCAGTTTCTGTTTGAACGAGTATATAATATATATACAGAAACACTTGTAGATGGCCCAGGAACATCCTCCAATGCTTGTCGCTTTCACAATGGGTTGCCGCCATATTCGTTATTATCAGTCAATCACTATCTGACACTGTGAGAATTAGACCATTCATTCAACATGAACGATGGAGATTCGACAAAGCAACGAAAAACACACACGTTTATAATAATATTCGACGGAGCATCGAAACTGTACGACACTGCAATCGTACATTTCCGGAGTCAAATGCTCCGCCTATAGGCTATATAGAGTTTAGCAGCTCCGTTGAATCTTCTTTATACATTCGACAGACACCATAAGCCTTCAAACACAGATTCGACCGTAATTCATGTGGATTTTCGGACGAATGCAATTTTTGAACAAAAAACAAAATAAATAAAAACGAATTTCGGGAGTAACTAAATAAATGTATTTTTCGGACGAAAACTAAATTTCGAAACTAAATATTTCACTCTGCACATGTCTACTAAATAAGAGTAGGCAACCTGCCTACAAGCTGGCACTGCATATGAAATAATAACAAAGACAGGGTAGAAGTCTATTACAAGGATTTCGATACTTGACTATTTGAACATATGAATATTTGCAGTCTTCAAGTTTGGGGGTTACCAGCATGGGCAGGACACTTGTGGCTGGGACTCTCTCTGTCCCTCCCCATGTCCACTTTCACGGTCTTACAGCCCAGCCAGCAAGGGCCAGAGAAGATGTATATAATTATACATAAAACTGATACTAACGGTAGAGGACAGTAAATCCCTACACACATGATTAGATCTCCTTTGCAAAGTGAATTTTCACCCCGTTCACTAGGTTAAGGGAAAATTTCTTTGTAAACTGAACAGTCTATTTGCCTTTAGTATATTGACCCCACTGAAACAGACAGCAGATGCTTTCTTTGTTCTCAGCCCTGGTCTGCAGTCATGTCACTATCTCATAGCACAGTGATGACTGTACACAGACAGAAGGTAAACAAAGAAGTGCTTATACTGGGTTTTTAATGACAACACCCAAAACACGGAAAGAAAAAGCAGAGCTAAAAAGTTATGTTTGCATTTTACTGATATGCCTAAATAGATTAATGTGTTATTAGTACTTATTTACTTATATCAGTGAACCTATGCTTATTACAAACATTTGCATAATGTTAATAATACGTTGTCAATTCTTCTTCTAAACAATGCTCATAGTTTTTCACAGTATTCATTCTAGGTTTACACCTTGTTTTTTGGTTGTTTTTCACTGCTTACTGCAAAGAACTAGAAAAAAAAGTTTTTACATGGAATGAAATATGAATGAAAAGAGAGCCTTTGTTGTGCATGTGTTTTTCAATTTACCACAGTTTAGGAAGATGGAAAGCTGCAGGAAAAGTACTGTGACATATTTCAGAAAAAAAAAGAAAGCGAAATGACGGCAAAGCATATAATTAAAATGGGTCATTTTAGTCTGAATAAGTTCAGGACATGTCCCGATATAGAGCTAGGGTTGCCACCTGTCCGGGATTGACCCAGACAGTCCGGTTTTTGAATCGTGTGTCTGGGTTTCAGACCGCCTGAAACCCAGACACATTATACAGAATGGACTGCAGTTCCCCAAGTAACTGAGTACTACAACCAAGTACATAGGTGTGTGTGCACGGGCCCCCTCCCCATACATGGAAGGGAGAGGAGAGATGGCTCAATCTGCTCCTCCTCCTCCTCCCACCCTTACCCTTCTGTCTGCCCACCCACACTCCAATCCCTGGTGTTCTGTGCCTCAGCAAAGGGATGGGTGAGATAGATATTTGAAGGTCAGCAGCCGGCAGATTCATTGTGGATGGAAGGTGTCGAAGACTGAGCCTCCACCCTTCGGGCGAGTGAGCTCACTTTCCAATGTCTGTGACTGAAGTCTTCCCCCTCCCTCCCTTCTCTCTCTCTCCTGCTTCTGAGCAAGTAAATACTCTACAAGGTATGGTGGCCACAGATGTAAGGGGTGCTCTGTAGACTCTCATGTAAGGGGGGCTTTGGGGAATCTGATTTAGGGGGAATGCTGGGAACTCTAAAGTAAGTGGGAGCTTTGGTGAGCAGAAACACCCTTGCACCAGAGTCCACAGCATTCGCCCTTTAAAAAAAAAAAAAACGATATGCACCGCTACAGTGTTCGGGTTTGGCTTGTAGAAAAGGTGACAACCCCCCTATATAGAGCACCAGTATCGTTTTACAAATAAGTCCTATCTGTTATAAGTAAAAGCAGCTCTTTAGCTCTGAGAAAATGTATTTTCCTATTTTCCTTGGCTGATGAGTGAAGAAACAAAAGAAAAGAAGTTTGACCAAACAACAAAGGTTGTGAATTCCATGAAACAGTTGTTGTCAGCACTCCCATCTGTCCTCTGCAGCAGCCACTCACAGAACTGTAGGATCATGTGACTGGATTAAAAATAGGTAAGTAGAGGAAGGAAATATTTAAGAATAGTTATATTTAGGTTTTTCCTCCACTTCAAGTTCCTCACTGAACATTTGCACTCCCATCACTCTCTAGCTAATACTCCACTTAGATTTAAAAAAAAAAAAAAAAAAAATGGCCTGAATAGCATCTGTGCTATGAGACTCTGTAGGTCATCTTTATGGAATACAGAGTAGAAGGGTCCTGCTTGGTGAAGTGGACATTTCCCATTGAATATCTCATTGGTGGGGCCCTCAAAGCATTCAGAAGTGATGTAATGATGTTTTGACAAGGAGTGGTTGGCATCAGGCCTGTACTACAGTGGTGGATCACTGACAAAACTGGGGCAGAAGATATTCACATGATAGTAAACTCCAGTAAGTAAAACATGGGTTTGTCAATGGGTGGGAGTAAGTCTGGGTGGAGGGGGTCATTTTTCATAGAGACAGGCTTTAAGTTAACATACCGGTTAGTGATCCAACCCATAGCCCACACTTAACACGGTATTACTTCTTATATAGACAATCGCTGTTCATTTTTAGCATCAGAAATGATCAATGCTATGAACATAGATTTTCCTTTAAAAATGGTAAGTCTTTTTAAATAAAAATATTAAGTCTTTAGCAATTTCTCAACAGGTGAAGTAATGGTTAAAACAAGATGCTCTTTCATCTCTGGTCTTTGAAGTTAAACTTGATGATTGAGACAGTCAGTCTGCCGGAGAGAAAATATCTTATGCAAATGAGAGACTAGTCTCTAATTAGTCAGACAATGTAACTGATCAAACGGATTAATGGGCAAAGTTTTAACTGTCTTATTTGCAAGAAAGATGTTGGAAACTGAGCCACGATATAAACTGCTTTTAATATTATCCAAAGTGAATGGAACAAATTGATAAAGCACATGTTGTGATTTCAGACTGCATATTGTCCTTGTATGTCATTTATTCACAAAATGTACTCATACATAAGCTTTCTTGTGATAGTTTTGTGGCTGTGACACTAGCCTAGCAAATACAGTTATCCATTCTCATAATATACAGTATATAGATACTAGTTACCTAATCTGACTGCCAATAATGTCCCATCCATATAGTGAAAAGCACCTATGCTGTCATTTAAAATTGTTACTATTGTAAACTATTGTTACTATTTAAAATTGTTACTAGCTGAAATTTTACACTGAACGAGTCATGACAATAACTCATTCTTTACTGGGCAGGCACTCTGGAAAAAAAATCAAATACATTTGACCCCAAGCCAATATAGTTTCCCTTAATTTAGACAAATAAAACCAGTACTATTGGGAGAATACAATTACACAGAGGTACACCTGAAACTAATGTTATGACCTCTGTGTAATTTTATTCTCCCAATAGTGCATGTTCATATCTGTTTTAAAATCGATCTGGTTTTATGGTGTAAAATTCAGCTAGAACTATAGTAACAATTTTAAATTACAGCATACATGTAAAGGAAGTCAGTAAACACTTGCTCTTCTTTATGTCTATGCTACCAAATCCTGCTCTGATGCTGAAAAATCTTCTGTTGAAGACCACACCGAAACAGACTCTTCCAGGAGTTTTAGCGGCCCCAGGAGATTGACACTCCCGGAAATGGTTTTGGACGCGAGCAGAAGATTTCTCAAGATTGTAAAAAAAGTATAACAGTGTGGGCAGCAAGAAGATCCAGCATTTAATAACATTTTTACAGGTATACTATAATCTAAAAATGTTGCTATAACAAGGTGGGGTCAGGAACCATGAAATCAGACCAAGACAGAAGTACAGTTAAATCACCCTTGTCTAATAATAAAAGTAAAAAGAACAAACGTAGTAAAAACATAGTCAAAGTTCAGTAACTGGAATGGATAGTCAGACAAGCCAAACATCAGGGATCAATGTAGTGGAACAGCAAGCAGGTTTTGGAGCCAGAAGGGATGTCAGCAAAGCAAGTCTTGAACAGGATCACAGGAGATAACTTCTGTGATGTTGATCAAGGCGAAGGCAGAGCTCCTCTGGACTGGACGGCTTAAGTAGGCAGGACTGACGAGCAGGATATCATCAACAGCTGAGTAACTGTGTAGAGATAGGAGCTGGCAATTAGCTGACAGCTGAGTGGCCAATTCAGAGAATGAAGGGCTGAGCTCAGTCCTGACAGTACCCCCTCCTAAACTCCCCCTCAGAGGACCACCAGGCTTGACGGGAAAACATCTATGGAAATCACAGGGGAGGACAGGGGCATGTACATCCAAGGATGAGACCCAAGAGCGTTCCTCCGGACTGTACCCTTTCCAATGCACCAGGTACTGTATGCACCCACAGAACCTACAGGAGTCAACAATGGACTGTACTTCATACTCCTCATGGTTCTCAACCTGCACAGGGTGAGGAAGTGGCACCGAGGTGGTAAAGCGGTTGCAGACCAAAGGTTTTAATAAGGAGACATGAAATACATTCAAAATATGCATATTAGAAGGAAGTTCTAATAGGTAAGCCACTGGGTTAATCCTACGAATAATACAGAAAGGTCCAATAAACCAAGGTGCAAACTTCAGTGAGGGAACACTAAGTTGGAGGTTGCGAGATGACAGCAAGACCCTGTCCCCAACCTGGTAGGAAGGCACAGGTAGGCGTCTGCGGTCAGCATGGAGTCTGTACCTATCATTAGCATATTGCAAAATCCCCTGGACTTGTGCCCAAGTGGAACGAAGACCACGGAGATGCTCCTCTAACACAGGAATACTCTGCGAAACAAACGAGTCAGACAACATGGAAGGTTGGAAACCATATTTCGCAATAAATAGGGACAATCGGGAAGCAGAATTCAAGGCACTGTTGTGAGCAAACTCTGCCAACGGTAATAGGTCTGACCAGTTGTTATGATGGTCAGAAATATAGCAATGTAGGAATTGCTCCAAGGACTGATTGGCTCGTTCTGCGGCCCCATTAGTCTGCGGGTTATACGCAGAGGAGAAAGCAAGCTGAATTCCCAACTGAGCACAAAAGGCTCACCAGAACCCGGACACAAATTGACTACCCCTGTCCGAAGCAATCACCATGGGTAGCCCATGTAAGCAAAAGATCTCCTGAACATAAATGAAAGCCAGTTCCTTAGAAGTGGGCAACTTCTTAAGTGGGATACAATGACACATCTTTGAGAACCGGTAAATCAGCATAAGGATAACTGTGTTGCCCTGGAAGTTGGGTAACTCCACAATGAAATCCATAGACAGGTGGGTCCAGGGCCTCTCTCCAATGAATATGGGTTGTAGGAGGCCCACTGGAAGGTGTCGTGGAGTCTTACTCTGAGCACATGGAACAGGAAGCTATGAAGGCAGTTACATCAGCACGTAGACTATGCTACCAAAATTGTTGGGAAATGGCCCAAAAGAGTTGATTCTTCCCAGGGTGGCCAGCAGCCTTGGGAGAATGGTAAATCTGGAGCACGGAAGTACGGAGACTCTCTGGGACAAAGCAGCGGTCACAAGGTTTCTCAGAAGGAACATGGACCCGAGCAGCAAGAATTTTGTCACCCAAGAAGAAGTGAGACTGGTGCAAACCGTAGCCAGCATACGATCAGGAGGAATCACAGGAACCGACTCCAACTTGGAAGCGGAGGAAAATTGTCATGACAAGGTGTCAGCCCTTACATTCTTAGTACCGAGTAAGAATGAGACATGTAGATGTAATTGAAACTTGACAAGAAAAGAGCCCACCGTGCCCTTCTGGGAGAGAGGCGTTTAGCCTCAGACAAGAATGTGAGATACTTATGGTCCGTAAGAATGAGAACCACCACAGCATCAACCTCAAGGATAAAAGGTAACGTAGGATCAGGATGTGCCAACATAGGAGCAGAAACAAAGGCAGCCTTGAGATTCTCAAAGGCATTAATGGACTCCAGAGACCAACTCTGTGGGTTACTGTCCTTTCTGGTCATATCAGTCAGGGGCTTGACCAGAGATGAGAAGTTTATTATAGATATTGTTCTCTCTTATTTTCTGAAGCACACAACAGACGTCTGTGTGGTGGCTCTCCAGGGACTTGGAAAATATGAGGATATCAACTGCAACAAATCTCAGTGGACATTGTTAATAAATTCCCGGAAAACTGCCGGGGTGTTACAAAGACCAAAAGGCATTACGAGATACTCATAATGACCTGTTCTGGTATTAAATACAGTTTTCCACTCATCGCCCTCCTTAATCCTCACGAGATTGTTTGCCCTCTCAAATCAAGCTTTGTGAAAACCGTTGCTCCCTTGAGGCAGTCAAATAATTCCATAATCAATGGAATTGGATAGGCATTCTTAACTGTGAAACAATTGAGACCCCTATAATTTATACAAGGTCTCAGTTCACCACTCTTCTTCTTTACAAAGAAGAAACCAGCACCAGCAGGAAACTAGTAATTGCGGATGAAACCTCGAGAAAGTGCATCTGCAACATACTCCTCCATGGCCTTATCCTCCAAGACCGACAATGGGTAAACTCGGCCACGAGGGGGTATGGCACCAGGTTGAAGGTAAATTGCGCAATCATATGGCTGGTGTGGAGGCAAACTACTTGGCTTGACCTTTGTCAAAGGTACATTTCATTACATTCAGTGGAGCTCAGATAAGACATGCAGGGTCTTTTACACCCTGCATGGCTCAAAGAGAACTTGTCACCTAAAAATCATCACATAGGGGCTTCTTCTCCTATGCGATAAAAAAAAAAGTAAACATTTAAAAAAAAATAAAGTTACACCAAAAAATCCCTCACCGCCACATATAAGCACGTATGAACACGCCTGAGTAAGAGCAATGATTCTAGCAGAAGATTTCCTCCGTAACACTTATCTGATGACCCATAGAGGGCTTTTGAAGCGTTTCCTATGGAAAATATAAGGTACTGGGACCGAGGTCTTGGCGTGCTCTCCCATTCCTGCCAGGGAGCGGGGGGCCAATGGTGGTTGAATATTTAATATGATTCCCTGTGTTTTTTAACCGAGTACAGGAATTGATAGTTTCTTTCTAGCCATGTCTTTTCAATACACAAGATGGCATCAGGTATACGCTGTACGCTGTATCAATGGAACAAATTTAGCCAAGAGATCTATTCATGTTTTAACATCTGATATTAATGTGTGGGCTGGTGGTGGGGCAGGGGGGATTATTATTAGGGACCGATCATCCAAATCATCAGGATTTCGTCAATGTACCTATGCCACAACATAACGTGGCACAGGTACATAGATGAATCGGCACCAAATAATACTGATTGCTCCCACCCCCCCCCACCCCCCCCCGGTACAGTTTTGCATACAATGGGGCACATTTAGTCCCCATCACGACCCCCTGCACCGGGGAGGTAGTGGGAGCCATTAAAAACATTCCTCGACAGGACATATTCAATAGTTCCAAAACGAAGGCGTTATAACGCCACGCGGTAATGTCTCAATCCTTTAGACATTCTGCAGTCATTGTAATACCTTTTGCATGGGGTATTGAACAATAAAGAGCTCTTCAACATCAATTCTTACCAGCCAAGCTTCAGCTGGCACATCATCATCATGGATGTCATCCAAAATCTTCAATAAATCTCTGGTGTCTTGTACATATAAGGGTAAGGATATGACAAATAGTCTTAGGTAGTCATCAATTAATTTGCTAGCTTTTTCCAAAATACACCCTATTCTTGACACTATAGGTTGGGTGGGATATTCCTATTCTTATGTACCTTTATTGTCACCTAGACAGATATAACTCCAGACATTATGTCACCTAAAACTAAAACTCATGACCAACATGAAAGTTCCTTATTTCTGATTTTGATTTCAACACAAGCTCACTTCTTAAACAATGTATATTTACTTGATCAGCAAAATAATAAACTTAAACGAACAGTTGAGCCTTATATTACAAAACACAAGGGGGGCTTTTTACATGGACTTGCATTCCTCTCTTTTGTCACAAACGTGACAATCACAAACCATATTGCCCCCAATATGCCCCCGATATTCACCTGGACTACTTTCCCATAAATGTACCACTATCTTAAGCATGTAAAAATAGAGAACAGTAAACACATAAGAATTAGTAGATATCAAAATCTCAGCTGCATAGAAATTGTCCATGAAATATAAAGGGGGGAGGGGTGTGACAGTCCATAAAAGCAAGTGGGAGGGCATGACAGTCTTTAGGCCAAATAAAAAATAGCCCCAAAGAAGAACACAAAAAAAGTCTATTGCATGGCTTATGACTAGGGATGAGCTTTGAGTTCGGGTCGAGCCCATGTTCAACTCGAACATCGTCTGTTCGCCGAATTCTGAACATTATGCGCCAAATTCGAGTGGCGCGACACGGCCCATAATTCACTGTGGCACAGGGTGGCTTTGGCCAATTATGTCTCAGGGGGTTTGTGTGACGGCCTTGTGTAGTGTGTTGCGGCAGTGGTTAAAGACAGAGAGAGAGAGACAGTGTCATTTAGTTTGAGTTAGATAGAGTAGGCAGGCGAGTCAGTTAGTGTCCGTTACAATGTGTAGAGAATATATATGCATCCCAGGTGTTGTGTATATATATTTATACACTGTATTCAGTTTAGCTAGATCCATTCCTGTTATTCTCTTCATAATATAATGACAGGCAGCGAGCTGCAGTATTTTCACTTAGTGTACTGTGTCCTTTGCACAGTGTGCACTTAAAGCTTACCTGAATACAATTGCAGAAGTTCCCGTATAAATACAGGCAGGGAGCTGCAGTATTTTGTTTTAGTGTCCTATGCGCAGTGTGCACCTAAAGCTTACCTGAATATAATTGCCGGTGTTCTCATACAGATACAGGCAGGGAGCTGCAGTATTTTGTTTTAGTGTCCTTTGCACAGTGTGCACCTAAAGCTTACTTGAATACGATTGCCAGTGTTCTCATACAAATACAGGCAGGGAGCTGCAGTATTTTGTTTTAGTGTTCTTTGCACATTGTGCACCTAAAGCTTACCTGAACACAATTGCCAGTGTTCTCATATAAATGCAGGCAGGGAGCTGCAGTATATTGTTTTAGTGTCCTTTGCACAGTGTGCACCTAAAGCTTACCTGAATACAATTGCCGAAGTTCTCGTACAAATACAGGCAGGGAGCTGCAGTATTTTGTTTTAGTGTCCTATGCGCAGTATGCACCTAAAGCTTACCTGAATATAATTGCCGGTGTTCTCATAAAAATACAGGCAGGGGGCTGCAGTATTTTGTTTTAGTGTTCTTTGCGCAGTGTGCACCTAAAGCTTACCTGAATACAATTGCCGGTGTTCTCATACAAATACAGACAGGGAGCTGCAGTATTTTGTTTTAGTGTCCTTTGCACAGTGTGCACCTAAAGCTTACCTGAATACAAATGCCGGTGTTCTCATACTAATAATACTACAGGCAGGCAGTTGATTCTGCTAGCTGCAGTATAATCAGTATATATATATACATCACAGTTTTGTGCAGCTACATCTCCCTGCAGGCCATTAGTATGTCTGGAAGGCCAACAAGGAGAGGCAGACAGTCACGAGCCAATAAAAGAGGGCAAGCAGGCTCTGTGTCTAGAGCCTGCAGTGCTGGTCGTGGACACGGTGCATCCTCATTAGCCCGTGGCCGTGGGGCGTGTTTGTCCTTTTTTTCGTCAGCTGGCCCTGTTGAGCCACAACATGCCAAAGACTTGGTAGAGTGGATGACCAAGCCGTCCTCATTCTCCTCATCCTATCTCACCCAGGCTCAGGGTGCTTGGTCTCACGAAGCAGCTGCGAAAGCGGCCTCTTCCCTCGGCTCAATGGCATCAGTCACTCCTTCCCTAGCCCCACCATGTTCTCCTGAGAAGTCCCCCAAACTGTTTGGCCACACCAACGAGGCGGGATGCCCTCCAGGGTCCAGCTTAAGGGAAGCACACTGACTGCATCACACCGCAGAGCTCCGCATGTGCAGGGCGCTGCTGTCTCTGCGCATTATTCCAAAAGTTCTTTGGTGTGGGCCTTTTTTGAGACAAGCTCATCAGATCACACCGCTGCTATTTACAACATATGTCTCAAGCATATCTCACTTGGCCAAAACATCAGCCGCTTGGGTACCACATGCTTGACCAGACATATGTCGACCTGCCATGCAGTTCATTGGCAAGCGTACCTAAAAGACCCACACCAAAGAACAAAGCGGACCTCTCCTTGCTCATCAGCTGGGATCTCCAACCCCACTATACCTTCTGTCCTCTCTGAAACCTGCACTGGGAGGAATGAAGGTGTGTCACAGCCAAGTACTTGCGGGCAATCTGCTATCGGTACACAGACATCAGATTGTACCAGGCAAATTTCCCTGCCCCAGCTGCTGCACCGCCAAAAGAAGTTCACTCCCAGCCATCCACATGCCCAGCGGTTGAATGCTAGCTTGGCTAAATTGCTAGCACTTCAACTGCTGCCTTTTCAGTTGGTAGACTCTGCCCCTTCTGTGAGTTTGTGGAATGTGCGCTTCCTCAGTGACAGGTTCCCAAATGCCACTTTTTCTCAGAGAAGGCGATTCCAGATATCTACCAGCATGTGGAAGGCAATGTTTTGGCTTCGCTGGTCAGGGCAGTCAGCGGTAATATGCATATTACCGCTGACTCATGGTCCAGCAGGCATGGACAGGGACATTACCTATCTTTCACGGCACATTGGGTGACTCTGCTGGCAGCTGGGAAGGATGTAGGACAAGGTGCAGTAGTGTTGGAGGTTGTTCCGCCACCATGCCTTCAAAATGCTACTACTGAGGATTCTGACACACCTCTCTCCTCTACCCCCTCCCCTTCTTCTTCCTCCATGGCCTCTTCCTGTGCTTTGTCCTCTGAACCAGCGGTGCTCCGTAGACATTCAAGGGGCTACGCAAGTACGTAGGCAAAGAGATGCCATGTGGGGCTTGCGCTGGTGTGCTTGTGAGACAGGAGCCACACTGGGGCAGAGATTCTGTCAGCTCTGCAGTGGCAGGCTCAGAGGTGGTTGACACCATGCCAGCTTAAGCCAGGAATGGTGGTTTGCGACAATGGCACCAACATCCTCTCCACCCTCCGACAGGGACAACTGACCCATGTGCCCTTTTTGGCTCATGTCCTTAACTTGGTGGTGCAGCGGTTCTTGGGCAGGTACCCGGGCTTACAGGATATCCTGGGGCAGGCCAAGAAAGTCTGTGTGCATTTCTGCCGGTCATATAATGCCAGTGCTCGGCTGGCTGACCTCCAAAAGGAATTTTACCCTGCCCAAGAACCGCCTAATCTGTCACATGACCACCAGGTGTAACTCAACATTGGCCATGCTGCAGTGGCTGCACACGCAGCAGAGGGCCATCAATGAGTACCTGTGCGATTATGGCACCAGGACAGGGTCAGGGGAGTTTGTTTTTTCCCCATGCCAGTGGGCCATGATCAAGGATGCATGCACTGTCCTGTCACCGTTTGAGGAGGTCACGAGGCTGGTGAGCAGTAACACTGTCCCTTTTGTCCACCTGTTGGAGCACACGCTGCGTGGAATAATGGACAGGGCACTTGAGGCAGAACAGAGGCAGGAAGAGGAGGACTTCCTTACCTCTCAAGGCCCCCTTTTTCCAAACGGTGTTCCTGCTGGCCCGCCGATCACACAGGAAGAGGACAAGGTGGAGGAAGATTGTGTCAGCATGGAGGTGGAGCCTAGCACTCAGCATCAGCAGCAATCTTTAAGAGATCATTTACAGTCCCAAGAAACCCATGGACTTGTACATGGCTGGGAGGAGGTGGCTGCGGATCATGTCATCCTTAGTGACCCAGAGGACTCTGGACCAAATGCCTCAGCTAACCTATGCTGCATGGCCTCCCTGATCCTGCAAAGCCTGCAGAAGGATCCTCGTATTTGTCAGATCAGGGAGAGGGATCATTACTGGCTGGCAACCCTCCTTGATCCACGTTACAAGGGTAAGGTTTCTGACCTTATCTTGCCCTAAATGCAAAGGATGAAACATCTTCAGGAGGCCTTGCAGAAACGTCTGTGCAATGCGTTACCAGAGACTGGGAGGTTACAAATTCCTGGTCCTGGATAAAGTGTTGCTGAGGCTTCGGTCAGTCACAGAAGGAGCGGTGGAGAAGGTGGCCATCTGACTGATGCATTCAGACAATTTTTTAGTCCGCAGCCCCAAGGTATGATCGGTTCCAGCAACCATCGCCAGCGTCTGATTTACATGGTGCAGGAATACCTAGGAGCTTTCCCACTGAAAATCCTCTGGGTTCCTGGCCAGAGCCTGCACAGTATTCAATTGAGCTATTGGCCTGTCCTGCATCCAGCGTTCTTTCGGAACGCACCTTCAATCCTGCTGGAGGCTTTGTAACCAATCACAGGGTGCGCCTGTCCACCGACTTGGTTGATCGACTGACCTTCATAAAAATGAATCAGTCTTGGATCACCACCAGCTACCAAGCACCTGATGCTGATGTAACCAAATATTTTTTTTTAAATGTTAGATCCCTTCAAGACTGCCTATGCTGATGCTGAGTGACTACCCTGTTATGCTGAGTGACTATCCTCTTCCTCCTCAATGATCATGCTGATAGCTTGTAAGAACATTTTTGGTTCTGGGTGCCGCCACTAGTGGCTAAGGCTCAATTTTTTAGCCCCTTTTTAACAGGGGCATGTAATTAAAATTTTTGATGCAATACTTTGCAGCAGGGCTCATTCCTGTGCTCCAACTAACGTATGTGTGACGGGTTGCAGTGTTGCTGCACTAGTGCCTAAGGCCCAATTTTTCAGCCCCTGTTTAACAGGGGCGTGTAATTACAATTTTTGATGCAATACTTTGCAGTAGGGCTCATTCCTGCACTCCAACTAGAGTTTCTGTGAGGTGTTGCAGTGTTGTGGCACAAATACCTAAGGCCCAATTTTTCTACCCCTGTTCAGCAGGGACATGTAATTACAATTCTTGATATAATATTTCACAGCCGGGCCCGTTCCAGCACCCACCAAGAGTAACTGTGAGGGTTTACAGTTTTGTGGCAACACCACTACCACCACCAAAAGCCCAATTTTTCTGCCCCTGTTCAATAGGTGCATGTAATTACAATTCTTGATATAATATTTCACAGCAGGGCCCGTTCCAGCCAGGGGCGGATCCAGGGGGGGGGCAACAGGACAATTGCCCCCCCCCCGAAAATATTACTGACTGCAGTGCAGTCCGGACTCCCGAGTCTCTCTCTGTGTTATCACCAGCTGATCAGTGGCGCAGAGAGAGAGAGACTCCGTAATAATTACGCCGCTGCACTGAGGAGGTGGGTGGAGCTGCGCCGCTGGCTTGGCCTCTGTATGTTTTTCCTAGTGCCTAGCAACCAGTGACGTCAGTGAGTCACATTGCCGCTGCTGAGGAGGAGAGCGAGAGAGAGCCCCGGCATTCAGATTGGAGTCTTCTTCCGACCGACTCCATCCCTGAGTGAGAGTGTTGGCTCCACCCCCTCAGCTCCTCCCCACTCCATCTTCTCCACAGTCCATCCTGCAGGCCTCCGCCCCTGAGTGGATGTTGGCTCCACCCACCACCTCACTCCATCTTCTCCACACTACAGTGCAGAGCGGCATGAACCAAGGACATCTAATGCTGCCTGTGGAGTGCGGACATACTAGTGCAATTACCGGATCCTGCTCATCCTGCTCCCGCTCAACTCATTGCTCCTGTGACCTGCTTGGGTGCCCCTCCCCCACCAGAGGTCCAGAGCACCAAAATATTAAACTAAAAGTGAGTAAAAGAATAAATGATTGTTGCAAATTGCAAAATAGATGTGTGCCATAACTGTCATTATGTATGGAAAAAAATGCCCTTAAAACTTGTTCAATGTTAACCCCTTCAGCTTCGGGAAAGTTTTACCCCCCTTCATGAACAGGCTTTTTTTGTGATATTGAGCTGTGTTACTTTAACTGAATGACAATTTCCCACAAATAGAGGTTTCTTTTGGTGGTATTTGATCACCTCTGGTTTTTATTTTCTGCAAAATAAACAAAAAAAGACCAATTTTGAAAAAAAAAAAAAAAAAAACAATATTTTTAACTTTTTGCTATAAATAAAATGTATTCATCAGTTTAGGCCAATGTGTATTCTGCTACATTTTTTTGGTAACCCCCCCAATAAGTGTATATTGATTGGTTAGCACAAATATAGCGTCTGCAAAATAGGGGATAGATTTATTGAATTTTTATTTATTTATTTTTTACTAGTAATGGCGGCGATCAGTGATTTTTCAGCAAGCGATACCTAATTTTCTGGCAGTGCCCCTCCCGAGACTAGACTCTGGATCCGCCCCTGGTTCCAGCGCCCACCAAGAGTAACTGTGAGGACTTACAGTGTTGTGGCACCAGCACCACCACCCAAGGCCCAATTTTTCTACCACTGTTCAACAATGGCATGTAATTAAAATTCTTGCTATAATAGTTCACAAGGGCGTTCCAGCGCCCACCAAGAGTAACTGTGAGGGCTTACAGTGTTGTGGCAACACCAACACCTAAGGCCCAAATTTCTGCAGAGTATATAGGGCAGGCCCCTACTTTCAAACATCCAACTTACAAACGACTCCTACTTGCAAACGGAAGGAGACAACAGGAAGTGAGATGAAATCGACCCCTAGGAAGGGAAATTCTCTCCCGTAAGAGTTAATATGGGAAAAAAGTGTCTCCTTTCCACTGATGCTTTATCACCAATGCTTGTTTCACTAAAATCCCCAAATTTTCAAAAAACATTTGTCATTGGGACAGAAAGTGAGTTGAAATCTTCTGAAGAGGTGCACAGACAGCAAAACAAATGTTACAGGGGTGATAAAAAAAAATGTAAAATGTAAAAAATGTACCAGTTCAAAATTACAAACAGATTCTACTTAACAAAAAACCTACAGTCCCTGTCTTGTTTGCATCGCCTGTACACTGCTGTTCAGAGTATATAGGGCCTGGGGGCCCCACGCCTTTCCTTTTTTTAATTTCGATGCGGGGCTCCCCTTAATATCCATACAAGACCCAAAGGGCCTGGTAATGGACTGGGGGGGAACCCATGCTGTTTGTCCCACTGATTTTCATCCATATTGCTGGGACCAGACATTACATTAAAGCCACAAGCAGTTTTAAATGACTTGTATTCCTTTAAAAATGTTATTTGGGGGGGGGGGGGCGGCGTGTCAATGATGGCTATGGGAGCAGACATGCCTGTCTGAGCTCCCTGAAAACCGGGTAATAATACGATATTTTCACAGGGTGCAGACCCCTATAACTCACTTTCTTCATTCCCACTGCTAGGGGAGCCACCCCGAAGTGTCTGGGAGGGGAATTAGCTGGCAAGGAATCCGGGAACAGGCGGCGGCGGGCCTCGCGGACTAGGCCGCAGCCGCTGACTCGCCTAGAAAACGCTGCCCAGCGGCCTCAAAGGGCCAGCGTGGAGCCCGTCCGGAGGCCTGGGAACAGCGGATACCAGCTTCTCCCCATTCCTTTTTACTCCTCCTACCCTCTGGTGTACCTATAGGGGCAATTGCTTGGCTGAGACCCTGGTAAACGGCGGGGATACAGGGCCTCCTGCTGTAGGCCGAAGCCGCAGACTCACCTAAATCAACCTGCCCACAGCCTTGCAGGGTTGGTGCGGAGCCCAGCTGAACACCTGGGGAAGCAACCCTGTCCGATTCCTCCTGTCTCCCCCTGCTCCTGATACCCTCCCCAGGGTATGCAAAGGAGGAAGTGTCAGCCCCGATCCAAGAGAAAGGCTGTGAAGTCCGGCACTTTGGACAGGACCGCAGTCGTGGCCTCACTTAAGCATCCCAACAATATGGAGAACCAGGCTGAGGATCCCGATAATCTGCCTGCTATGGCGGCTGATTTCAAGGCAGTGCTATAGGCCATAACCACCCTGACTGGTAAGGTGGACCATATTCAAGCCAATGTGAAGTTTATTAGGAAAGACTTCAACACTTTTCTCAAGCGGAAGATACAGTACGTGATCATGGAGCTGACCTCCAAGCACTCAAAGCCAGGGTGAAGACACTTGAATCCCGTGCAGAAGACGCAGGAAATCGCAACAGAAGGAATAATTTTTGTGTCCTGGCTTCCCGAAGGGGCTGAAGGCACGAGTCCCACGGCTTTCACTGAACGCTTACTGCAACAGCTACTCCCTTCAGCTCGGTTTTCTCTATTTTTTACTGTAGAAAGGGCTCACCACATACCCACCACCAGGAGGCCCCTGGGAGCAGCGTCCTGCACCTTCATCTTTAAACTCCTTCACTTCCAAGACAGAGATATTGTGATGCAGGAGGCCAGGGCCCAGGGTGAACTCCACTTTGAAAATGCAAAGCTCCTGATCTTCCCGGACTATTCTTTGACAACTCAGATGCAGAGGAAATCCTTTGATGCTGTAAGAGCGAGACTTCGCTCCCACCATATTAAATACAGCATGCTTTTCCCGGCCAGACTGAGGGTTGAAGATGGGGAATCTGTTCGGTTCTTCACCTCCCCAGAAGAGGCCTCCGGATGGATCTACACACTCCCGCCTACCCTACTGGACTGCGCTTGTGAGGGCTATTGTTATTTGCTGTGTTTCTCCTTAATACCCTCCTCTACACATTGGCCTGGGTCCTCTCACTGGGCTCTGCCATACTTCACATGTTGCGTTCCCCGCTTCTATGTCTCGGAAGACCCTTTTAGACTTCACTGTTGGAGGGAGGGCTCCTAGTGTGCAACCTATCTCTCCTTCTCCTCCCTTCTCCTTTTCCCATATCCTGGACCCAGGCCCTTCACAAATGTGACAGTATCGATTTGGCCACTACTATCCCCATGTTAGGGAATCCACCTCATAGCTGCTACAGCCACCGGCGGCCTTAGAGACGTGCCTCTCTTACACATTGGCCCGAATAGGGCCCCTTGGCTCAGATCGCACATCGAGCGTCACTGTATAGCCACCCTTATGAGGGACAGAGATGTTGGGAGATGATGTGCCTTGATCCCCTCTGCTGTGGCTGTCTGAGGCTTTCTCCCATGGTATTGGCTGAAATATTTTAACTAACTCTGCAAAGTTCATGTTTAAGACTGTACCCCTGGCAATAGCGGGGAGCCTGCACCCGCTTTTTTCTAATCGGGTCTTCAATAGGAGACTAGATGTAATATCTAACCACTGGAATGCATATGCCATTTTGCATACGTTCCCCCGTAACAGGCGTATTCGCCTTGGTTCTAAGTTGGGGCTGGGGTTGGCGGGGTGGGGGGAGGGGAGGGGGAGTTGGGTGGGTTTGTTCTGTTATGTTTGGTTCTTATATTTTTTTTACAAGCGATGTAAACATGTATGTCACTGGATATTTGAGGTGCCATGTCTTGACCCTCATAGCGGTCCGGACCTTGCATCTGACCTTAGTCAGTAGTGGCCCGCAGTTTAGAAATGTACCATTAGATGACTATGGCTGACTGTACTATCGTCTCATGGAACACCAGGGACTTGAATTCCTCAGTGAAAGGGTCATTGGTGTTTCAATTTCTCAAAATCGTCCCCAAATATGTATATTACAGGAGACCCATTTGAAAGGCAGCAAGATTTTGAGTCTTAGACGGCCCTGGGTGGGACATCAATACCACTCCATGTATACTAGAGGCGATTCAGTTCGCATTGTGCGCTATACAAGTATTTCATTCATTCATTCATTCATACTAACTACTCTAGAGGGGTCAGTATTCTTGTTCTTAAGTCCCTGCCCTTTAAGCTGCTGGCATTGGAGCTAGACCCAGAGGGATGCTTTATTATACTCCACGCCATGGTAGACAGATTAAAGTTGGTGGTGGTGGGACTATATCTGCCCCCTCCGGCTTCCACAAGGCTACTTAATCAACTTATTTCCAAAATTGCCGTCTATTCTACAGATAATGTAGTGATGCTGGAAGATTTTAACCTGGTCCCTGATCCTGGGATGGACAGACTCTCACCCGGAGCGGGCTCATCCCTGGAGTTGCTCACCTGGGTGAAAGCCTCTAATCTTACTGATGTCTGGAGATGGCGTAACCCATCTCTGAGGGCCTACACATGCCACTCAGTCTCGCACAAAACCCTCTCACGCATTGACCTTGCCTATGCGGGGGGTTCTATCTTGACCAGGGTCAGGGATATCGCCATTCTCCCCTGGGGCATATCCGATCATGCCCCGATTGCTTTGAAGCTGAGCGTGTCTAATACACCAGGGGAGAGTTTGTGGAGACTGTCCAGGTTCTGGTTGGCTGAATCCAGAATATCCGAGCCATATAGGTCTGAGGTGAAGCAGTATTGGCAGAAATTAGACCACTCGGTGTCCCTGACCACATTTTGGGATGCATTTGAGATGCTGAGAAAGCCTTCGACTCGGTTGAATGGCGCTACCTCTGGGCGGTCCTTCGTAGATTCGGGTTTGGTCCTCGTTTTATCAGCTGGGTCCAAATGCTATACCACAATCCTACAGCCCGTATACGAATAAATAATACACTGTCCATGCCATTTCCCCTATCTAGAGGTACTAGACAAGGCTTCCCATTATCCCCTGGACTTTTCGCGCTGGCCATGGAACCCAGCTCACATTAGATCTGTGTCCTTAGTGAAGAGATTCCAAGTTGGCATAATAACAGATAAAATATCCTTATATGCCGATGATACCCTCCTCTTTCTTCAAGACATCTCCTCCCTCCCACCAGCGCTCCAAATAATAGATGAATTCGGCTCATTTTCAGGCATTAAAGTTAATTGGGGGAATTCAATTCTCTTTTCACTCAACGCGTTGGGTCATCACCCACCAACAGGTACCCCCCTAAACTGGGGATCTGAATTCAAATACCTGGGGGTAAGGATTGGGACTCCGCTATCCTCATACCACGAGTTGAATCTTCACCCGTTACTAAAAACCTTCTCACAGAAGTGTGTAGCCTGTAGGACCCTTCTCTTATCACCAGTAGGTAGGGTAAATCTAATTAAAATGGTCTATCTCCCCAAATTCCTATACCTTTTTCGAAATGCCCCTCTGATCCCCCCAGCCTCATTCTTTGCCAAAATAACCCTTCAGTTGCCCGTCACCCAAGGAGGCCTATCCTTGCCAGACTTTCAGATCTACTTCTGGGCGGCCGTCCTGGTGATGGACAGATGGTGGTTCTCCCAACCCCGAGACAACCATAATGGGTTCATATTCCTCCCTTAGCAACGTGGTGTTCAGGGGGTCGAGATCCCACCCTGGCATTACGGAGCTGATGCGCACAACCATTAATATATGGAATAATGCCAGGGCGCGTTTTAGCTCCCCTGAGATGTTCTCTCCTCACATCCCTCTTTGGGGCAACCCTAACCTACCACACATAAATACAGTTCCAGACCCCCAAATTTGGGCAAAGAAGGGTATAGTTAAGCTGAAACATATAGTCACGGGGGGTAAGCTGAGAACCTTCTCTGATCTTAAAAACTCCTGCTCCCTGCCGGGAATGATGCTGTTTCCATATTTCCAATTTCGCCATGCGTATGGAGGGCAATTCCAAGTTCAACTCATAGTGAAGTCAGACTCTGTGGAGGGACTACTTACAGCCAAGACCATAGACAAACCCCTCTCCTCCCTTTACTGCCACTTATCTATAGCTCCATTGAAGAAACTAGAAAAAACCTTGGTTAAAGTGGTTGTAAACCCTCAGATACATATTTATCTTCTCAGATACTACATAACAAAGGCAGCTGATCGCCGCCTGTGAAAGTGCACTTACTTGTTTAGTTTTGATAATAATCGTCTTTCTATGGTCCATGATGTTATGCGTGATTGCGCAGTATGGACTTTCAAGAGCGGCATGTATCCTATGCCGTTTGTGTTTTTCCGGCTTGTCTGCATTGTAATGTGCGTGAGATTCTCCTCTGAACGGCACAGAGGAGAAGTCTCGCGATGTAGAAATCATTCTTCTTTTCCTGATACTCCCCCTGTGACTGAACAAGACGTCACACAGGGGAGTGAATCAGAGAAGAGAGAGAGAGACAGGAAGCAAGCAGAGAAAGAGAGAGAGAGAAAATCCTATCTTAAAAATAGTATAATATTAGTAGTATAATATTAAATTAATAAATAGACAATGAAGTAATCAATTGATGTAATTGTTTATAGTTTATTAATAATGGAAATTGTTAAAATGTAATATAGTATTTTTTTTAAAGCACTAATAATATTTAATAATTTAATTATTTATTTATTTAATTATTTAGCAATAATGTATATAACATACCAGAACCTTTCAAATATAAATATTTAACACCAATATTAATTCTACATTTACTTTATAAAATAATGTATTTAAATATATATATATATATATATATATATATATATATATATATATATATATATATATATATATATATATATATATTATGATATATATCAAAATAGAGAAACAAAAAATCTTTTTTTTTATATATATATTAGGTCAGTTATATATGACATTCTAATTATACAACTGATTTACAATAAATACCTTTATTTAAATAAATACAATGCTTGAT
Source organism: Lithobates pipiens (assembly GCF_037356315.1). Taxonomy (NCBI): domain Eukaryota; kingdom Metazoa; phylum Chordata; class Amphibia; order Anura; family Ranidae; genus Lithobates; species Lithobates pipiens. The sequence continues at coordinate 596,150 of NW_027507691.1, read as the reverse complement.
TTAATATTTTTTATTTTATTTATTTATGTATTTTATCCAGGTTATTACATATAAATTATGTTTAATTAATCTATAATGCCAATGTTAGATTCATAAATTTGTCATGCATTTAAATATATATATAATAAAAAAGCTATGCTGTTCACTATATATATATTACAGCCCTGATCGGCATTTCATGTTATGAAATGCCCTGTTGCCATAGTAGCGGCAATCGAGATCGAGGCTTGGTTACGATGCTATGGCGCATGCGCAAGATTTCGGGAGGGACACCAACTAAGGGTGGAAATGACGTCCGCAACGGCTTCAGAAATCAGCACTAACAATGGCGCGGGCGATAGCCGGAAGATAGTGAAAAATAAAACTTCTCAAAAAGGTACTTAGAGCGCTCGTTTTTTAATTATTTATATATCTTAGGATTGCAGATGTTAAGAAATATACAAACATTTGAAAAACAGATTTTTTTTGGCGGGGTTTACTTCCTCTTTAAGTGGAAACTAGATGTCCCAGATCTGTCAGAGGATGAATGGGAAGTATGTGTATCCTCCTTTGTCACCAACAAGATCTCGGCAAGAGACCGATTCATGCAGGTCAATTTCCGTAATATTGTCCGTCATACTTTGGTTTCAGCGGACAATCCGCTCGTGAGTAGGCTAGTTGGACGGACTAAGTATGGCGCATACTCAGAAAGGATTTACACGGCGAAAGGTTGCATTGCTGTGTATTGGACTTCCTATTTCTAGTCCCGTCGTACGTGCTGTACACGTCATCGCGCAAGCTTTCGACGGACTGTTTGTGCATCCGTGTGTGGTCAAGTCCGTTCATTCGAAAGTATGACGGACTGTCCGTCGGATTGTCTGACGGACTAAGTTGACCAGACAGTCCGCCCGTGTGTACGCGGCTTGACACTGAACTCGGTGCTGCCACTGTATAAGCTTACTTACGCCAATCGAAACTGCCCTGGCAAATTTGAAAAAATATGGTCTGGGTGGATAGATGCCTGGGTCACAGAACTGGCAGACAATCACTAAAACCTCACTGCTCGTCCTGCCCCCCCCCCCCCCCCCCAAAACAGCTTCACTGCTAGGCTCTATTGATTGTCTAATTACTGTCTGAACTGAGTGAACTTAGTACAGTATATGAGGTCCCTCCTTTGTTCCCATCCCCCCCTTCCCCCCTCTCCCTCCTTCTACCCTCATGTTGTCCTGTGACCCCCCTTCTCCCTAGGACCACCTTATTTAGTCCTGCTGACTCTACCACTTCCAACTCATATCCTTATGTATTGTAACTTAACAGCCTGACGCACCTTCCACCTGCCTTAATGTACAGCTTCTTTGACCTATGACGATTTATGTAATATACTTCTGTGAAAGAATGTGTATATGCATCGCTTGTACTGTAAAGATCGAATAAACATTTTCTTCTGATTAAAAAATGTAATTTTGTGCAGGGACTGTTCTAAGCATGGGAAACACTTTACAGGCATACTGTAGACACCCCCAGGTACAATATTTAAAGGAATATTTAACTTTTTTTTCACTTTAAGCATAATTAACCACTTAACCACTTGCCAACCGGGCCATAGCTGAAAGACGGCAACAGCACGTTGTGGTTTTTTTCTGCCCTGGGGCGTTCTCCCGAAAACATCCATGGTCGCCGGCATCATGGATTGTGGTAAACGGCCGCTGGTAGCTGATAGCGGCTGTTTACCACGTGCTCGCTCCGTCATTTGACATCACTTGTAAACAAACTGGCGTCACGTCATGATGCCGGCTCCTCCCTCCCCTCTCTGTACCACTCGGTACAGTGCGAGGGGAGAGGGGGAGAGATGGCAGCAGTGCTGTGGGCTGGATGTGTAGTGCCCACAGCGCTGCTTAGTGACAGTGCTCTGCCCATACTGTGCAATACTCTGCCAATACTGTTCAATACTCTGCCAATACTCTGCAACACTGTGCAATACTCTGCCAATACTCTGCAACACTGTGCAGTACTCTGCCAATACTCTGCAACACTGCAGTACTCTGAAATACTCTGCCAATACTCTACCAACACTCGCCAATACTCTGCCAATACTCGCCAATACTCTGCCAATACTCTGCAATAAATTTTAACACAAAGAAATAATTTTTTTTTACCGAATTTTCAGTCTTTTTAGATTTATAGCGCAAAAAACCCAGCGGTGATTAAATACCAGCAAAAGAAAGCTCTATTTGTATGAAAAAAAGGACAAACATTTCATATGGATACAGTGATGCATGACTGAGTAATTGCCAAAGTGTGAGAGCACCGAAAGCTGAAAATTGGTCTGGTTAGGAAGGGTGTTTAAGTGCCCAGTGGTCAAGTTGATAAAATCACTGCTCCCGAAAAAACGACCGTTTTTAAAACTTTTTTTGCATTGATACATGTCCCCTGGGGCAGGACCTGGGTCCCCAAACCCTTTTTAGGACAAAGCTTGCATATTAGCCTTTACAATTAACACTTTTGATTTTGAACGTTCGAATCCCATAGACTTTAATGGGGTTCTAAAGTTTGCGCAAACTTTCGGTCCGTTCGCAGGGGGGTGTTCAGCTCATCCCTACTTATGACTGTCCATAAAATTAAAAAAAGGAAAAGGTCCATGTTATAATTTAACTTTTCCCAACCTTTTTCCCAAACTTTTCCTCGATTCTGTGTTCATCCACATAAACAGAAAGTTCTCCACCCCAAACCCTGCCTCCTTGTAAAAATAGAGCTCGAAAGTCACAGACAGACTGGAACTGATGCATTGGGCTAGACTTGAGTCTTTGGGCTGGCATCTGGATCTCTCCCTTGCTCACTGGAATTCGTAGACCCTGGATGTGCATCATTTGCTAACCCTCAAGGTGTCATTGCCTTGAATATTTTCCAGCAGGAGTCCGCCTTTACTCATCTCAGCACCTCCCATGGCATTAGAACAACAAAGATTTCCATGTAAAAGATGTAGTAATTTCTTCAAGTAACTTGACATCTGGCTAGGGTATAGGGTATGAATGGGGGCATTTCTTCAAGTACATGGGGCTGGGGGTCAATATATACAGCAATTTATTTTGGTCCTGATTAATTACAGTAACTCTTCAAACATTTATCACCCTTTTTTTTACCAAAATCCCATTATTAAATTTTAATTTAACCCCAAACTTTAGGAAAATCTTTTGTAATTATCAGCAACATAAGCCTAGTAACCTCTACTTCCAAAATAAGAGAACACAATATCCCATGAGATAGTCATCTCTTTGTGTACAGTTTAAAACAAACGTAGATACTTTACTAATCAAATAATACCTTGTGCCTTCATTAAACACAATAAAATACCACCTTCTCATTCCACATTCATTGGTCATTTCATTTATTCTCCATTTAGAAATGTTTCCATATTTTCCCCTTGAACACCTTTTCCCATATTTTTTATCAAATCCATATATCATCCAAAGGTATATTTGTTATTTTCTTTTGTTACTTAATACATAAAATTACACGGCCTTAAGTCACTTCCCCCTTTCTTAACCACTTCCCACCTGGCCAATGTACATATACGGCCGGGTGGGAGCCGCCTCCTTCTGACTGGACATTCAGGAACGTCTTTCAGAAGGAGGGGGATCGCGCGCATGCGTGCCCGCGCATGCGTGCCCGCGCATGCGTGCCCGCGCAGCGGCGCGATCCCGATGCGCTCGTGTCACCCGGACACTGCGCATCTCGGATCGGCAGGAGGGCTCTGCGATTGGCCCTCCTGATCACATGACGGCCGTGTCCAATCACTAGAAGAATTAAGTTGTTTTACTGCTCATATTCACACAGAGTTCTCACAAACTTCTTTCTTTATTATTTCTCGTGATCTCATGAATAATATTAATTTTTTTTTCGTCGAATCTCCATAATATTAGTTTTTTTAGCAAGATCTGCATTATTTATTTTGTTTTTCTAGTGATCTCCATAATATTATTTCTCGTTTTGTGTGTCAAGTTATCACAACACCATTATTACATTGTATTTGTAAAGTCAAGAAGGTTGATGTTGGTGTCCCTTGTTAATTTGAACTTGTATTTTTAAAATGTACCTGCCTACTCACAAACTGTCCTTTTTGAAGAAAAACACATAGGCAAGTATTTTCAGATAAATAAATCTCCGTTTATTCTGGCTCATAACAAAATAAAGAGGATGACAATGCTGGAGAAACTGCTGGAATTTGCAAAGCCTTTCTACCCCAGGGCACACATCAGCTATTTGGAAAAAATACATTGTTAGCTTGAGAAGTCCATATAATGGGGAGCACAATCTGGTCCAGGACTCCCAGAGATCAGGAACAGTAGCAAATGGCATATATGTCCCCAGGCTGTGGTACTACCACAGCCTGCGTCTTCTGTCAGACCAGACTGATCCCAGGCCATCACTTTCTTGTCTTCTCTGCAGCCTTCCCTCCATGCTTTCTTGCAGCCTTCCTTGCAGCATTCCTTGGAGGCTGTGGCTCTGCAGGTTGACTTGTGGCAGGAGGAGGAGGATGGGCGAGCACACATAAGTGCATGTTATCACTTATTTGGCCACTCAACCCCTTCTGAATGACCTCAAAAATACATTTCTCACACCTGAGGCTTTGGCCCTCCTCCATTTGCTGCAATTTAGCAGCTACATAGCAGCCATAGGCCTCTTCAGCATCAGGGGGGCTTTTCAGGGCCGCATTAGCGTCCTTAATGAGGCCCAGTGCTGCCTCCTCCACATTACTCCCCTTCTTGAGCCTTTTTGTTGTAAGGCGGAGGGTAGGCACCTGGGATTGGGCCAACAGACGGTGAAAAACATTTCCTGAAATCATCAAGGTTATTCTCCTGGATCTCACGCAACAAAGGCATGTGCGAGAATTGGTCACGTTGGAATAACTGATTCTTGGTCCATGAACTCCCCTCACCCTGTTCATGGACTGGGCTTGGGTCAAAGTAAAAACCCCAACACCAAGCTCCTGCACAGCATGAACTCTACGATGAGTACGTAACCACAACAATGCTTCAAAATGGTCGGCTGGTCAGAGCGAACTAAACAGAACGCACTGAAGAACAGCAAGGCCTGAAGAGCAAGCTGAAAATCAATAACAAGCGGACAAGAACACACTGAAAAACAGATACAAACTGACTACACGCACTGAAAACCAGATACAAACCCACAGGCACGTGTTGTATGTCACCGCGTTCTTGACGGTCGGAATTTGGTGTGACCGTATGTATGCAAGACAAGCTTGAGTGGAATTCCATCTGAAAAACCATCATAGCTTTTTGACGACCAAAATTTCGATCATGTATACGCGGCATAAGACCTTAATTCGCCCTGTGCTTTCTGGCTGCTCTTTCTTTAATTTAATGTAACTTTCATTTATAACTCCTTTTTCTTTTCCTTCAAATCTTAACTTACTTTATCCTTACCACAATGTAGAGTGTTTTCATTAAAACATTCCCTTCCATACACAACCCCCAGCACACCTAACACCTTTGTTTGCAACCTTTACCATTCTATGCTTTTACCTTCAAATAGTCATCAAACATGTATTGAAACAATTACACTTCTTGCAAGCAATTTAAGCACTTATACTCTAATTCTATAAACAAATATTAGTAAAGGGGAGACTTTCCTCGTATACTACAGTACTTTTACTGTACTGGTTCTTTAAAATTCATTCTCTTTATGTACTGTATATCTGTTTTATTCTCTTGAGATATTTGTTGACACTCAGTAAGAATATAAATATCTGTTTCTATCCCTCTGTTAGAATGCACCAGTGGCTGTGGTAACTTGAGCAAAGAAGCTTTCTCTTGTTTAACCATTAACATATCCCTTTTCGAAATTCTCTGTGTAACTTTGGTTGTAATTTTTTGTATAGTAGTTAAAGCTTTAAGTTTACATTGCACAGCCAAAATCCCTTTTTCCCATATGCACCACAACAACATCAATTTCCTTCATTTTCCCTGTCTTTTTTAAAAAAAAACTTAAGTGATGACCTACCCACATTTGAGATTTTCCCCATACCTTCTTTAATTCTTTAACCACTTGCCGCCCATCGTATAGCAATATGACGGCGGCAAATTGGTTTAGTTATCCAGATCGGACATCATATGACATGATCAGAATAACAAGCCAGCGAGCAGCGATCGGAGGTGCTTTGTGTCAGTCTGACACACCGCAACTCCGATCATGGTATGGAGCCTCTGGCAGAGGCTTCTTTCCACATGATCACCTGTGACCAATCACAGCTGACCATCACGTGAATCAGAAACGCCTTTCCTCGGCTCATGCTGTCAGGGAGAGCTGATCGGCAGCTCTCCCTGTCAGAGGGGGGGGACTGCGCTGGTAATCAGCACATTGATTATCAGTGCAGCCCCCATCAGATGTGCCCATCAACTGCCAATAAGTGCCCATCACCTGCCAGCCTGTGCCCCAGAAAGAATGCCTGCCATTACCCATAAAAGTGGCAGTGCCCACAACAGTGCCAATCAGTGCCCCATCAGTAATGCCTGTCAGTGTCCCTCATCAGTGCCGCCTAGCCAGTGCCACCTATCCAGTGCCGCCTATCCGTGCCCATCATTTAAAGTGATGTTTTGTTACTTATGAATATATATATTATGTGCATTTGTATTTTTTCTTTACAGCAACTCTATTGCATCCATTTCCTTCTGATAAGAACTTGTGAAGAAGCTATCAAGTGAAATGCATCAGGTTGTGCATCTTCATCTACTATGTCATGGTGTATGCCATGGGGATCAATGATTGTTTGCTTGTATGATTATAGAGGAATTGGCATATCTTGGCATAGGGGATGCTTGCTTTGCTTTTAGAGATTGCTGTACACATACAGTATATCACAAAAGTTAGTATCCCCCTCACCATGTGACAACACTGAAGAAATTACACTTTGCTACAATGTAAAGTAGTGAGTGTACAGCTTATATAACAGTGTAAATTTGCTGTCTCCTCAAAACAACTCTTTTTTGTAGCCACCATTATTTTCCAGGACTGCCTTAACCCTCTTGGGCATGGAGTTCACCAGAGCTTCACAGATTGCCACTGGAGTCCCCTTCCACACTTCCATGATGATATCATGGAGCTGGTGGATGTTAGAGACCTTGCGCTCCTCCACCTTCCATTTGAGGATGCCCCACAGATGCTCAATAGGGTCTAGGTCTGGAGATATCCTTAGCCAGTCCATTACCTTTACCTTAGCTTCTTTAGCAAGGCAGTGGTCATCTTGGAGGTGTGTTTGGGGTCGTTATCATGTTGGAAAACTTCCCTGCGGCCCAGTCTCCGAAGGGAGGGGGTCATGCTCTGCTTCAGTATGTCACAGTACATGTTGGCATTCATGGTTCCCTCAATGAACTGTAGCTCCCCAGTACCAGCAGCACTCATGCAGCCCCAGATCATTACACTCCTACCACCATGCTTGACAGTAGTCAAAAAACACTCATCTTTGTAATCCTCCCTTGGTTGCCGCAACACACTCTTGACACCATCTGAACCATATAAGTTTATCTTGGTCTCATCAGACCACACGACATGGTCCCAGTAATCCATGTCTGTAGTCTGCTGGTCTTCAGAAAATTGTTTGTGGGCTTTCTTATGCATCATGTTTACAAGAGGCTTCCTTCTGGGATGACCATTTAGAACAATTTGATGCAGTGTCTGGTCTGAGCCCTGACAGACTGGCCCCCCAGCCCTTCAACCTCTGCAGCAATGCTGGCAGTACTCATACGTCTATTTCCCAAAGACAACCTCTGGATATGACGCTGATCACGTGCACTCAACTTCTTTGGTCGACCATGGCGAGACCTGTTCTGAGTGGAAACTGTCATGTTAAACCAATATATGGTCTTGGCCACCATTCTGCAGCTCAGTTTCAGGGTCTAGGCAATCTTCTTATAGCCTAGGCTATCTTGATGTAGAGCAACAATTTGTTTTTCAGATCCTCAGAGAGTTTTTTGCCATGAGGTGCCATGCTGAACTTCCAGTGACCAGTATGAGAGAATGAGAGCGACAACACCAAATTTAACACACCTGCTCCCCATTCATACCTGAGACCTTGTAACACTAATGAGTCACATGACACCGGGGAGGGAAAATGGCTAATTGGGCCCAATTTGGATATTTTCACTTAGGGGTGTACTCACTTTTATTGCCAGCGGTTTAGACAGTCATGGCTGTGTGTTGAGTTATTTTGATGGGGACAGCAAATTTATACTGTTATACAAGCTGTACACTCACTACTTTACATTGTAGCAAAGTGTCATTTCTTCAGTGTTGTCACATGAAAAGATATAATAAAATATTTCCAAAAATGTGAGGGGTGTACTCACTTTTGTGAGATATTGTATATACCTCACTTTGTCAAATGTTATTCCTTAAGGAGTGTTCAGCACCTTAAAATTCCCAATATTCAGTTGTCTTTCATTTTACTATTTTTAGGATGAGGTGCTGATTATCAACTGAAATGCTTTATTACCAAATTCGAGAATAAAATAAACTTGATTTTTATGTTTTGCATGGGCAAAATGTAAGTTCATTTTGAATCATAACAAAGTGAACAGGTTGTTTTTCTAGTAAGCAGCTACTGCTATCCGATGATTACACAATGTTCCTTTCTTGTTTTGAATCAACAACATCTATCTTGAAAATGTAAAACAATTACATTAATAATATTATCAATAATTTGTTGCTGAAAAATAAAACAAAAGAAATATGTTTCTTCTGGATTTGCAATTTCTATAAGGAATAAGACTTTTCCATGCATCTATTTATCTTCTATGCATATTTGGAAAGCAATATTATATACAGAGTGGTTATGTAGGTGTACCTATTAATAATAGTAATTTTCTCAAATGGTAGATAGTGGCAACAGCTGGGAGACATAATAAATAGAGTATATACTATAAAACATATAATACATCCCATAGCACAGCTGCCAATCTCAGACAATGCTGAGAAGTGAGGAAATAATATAGTTTATCTACCAGACATCCCAAGGTTTAAAAAAATGTGGAGGGACACAAAGAAGAGAAGAAAGAGGTGGTGCACATCATACCGTGGTGAATGGTGTGTGTGGCAAAATTGTGCTTACAGTGGAAGGAATGTAAAACATGAGCATATGTACAGATGTCAGAAGTATATAACATACAAAGTACAGGGGTCAGGAGTGGGTAATGCAGAGAGTGCAAAGGTCTCTTATATGTAACTACAGTGCAGCGGTCAAGGGATATGTAATGTACACAAAGTACGGGTAAGGAGTATGTAATTTACACTGTGCATGGGGTCAGATGCATGTAATGCACAAAGTGCAGGGGCCAGGAGTGGGTAAAGCAAAGAGTGCAAGGGTCAAAAGTGTATACAGCCCAATGCACACCACCCTCCTATGATTCATTTCACCCCCTTCAGTATAGCACAGCAGTACCAACTATGCACACACACATTGTATACTGTATACGCGTCCAAGAGGAAACAGACAAGAGGAAAGAGGGGAGGAAAGAAGAAGAAAGAGAAGAAGAGAATACTAGGGGAAGGAATTTACAATCTTAGCAATGTTCAATTTTGTGACGAGGAGATGAAAATTTTAGATTTAGGATTAAAGTTTGCACCAGATAAACCACTGGATAAATTTGAAGTCTTTATTGACTTGCAGAAGTTCATGAAGAAATTGAATTTGACGAAGTACTATGCACTCAACAAGGAGACTAGAACTATGGAAGATGCTGCATATATACAAACTAATCTGCGTAATAACTCAATTTTAAATCCAAAAACCCAAGGGAACCAATGCCTGGCGACATTTAAAAAGATGGAGGAAGATAATTTAAACAAACTGGCAAAGAAGAATAGCAGAACTAAAAATACCTGGAACACCATCAAATAGATAGGGTAGAAAATACGAACAAGATGCTTACGGACAATCCCAAGAAAAAATATGAAAAAAAGTTCAAGAAGTTTGTGAAAAAAGGGAAGGAATTAGGCATTTTAAATGAAAAAGTGTTCAAAGAAGATTTGACGGAGCAGCGAAACTGTATGACTCCGTATAGTTTAGCTGCTCCGTCGAATCTTCTTAGAACTTTCGACAGACACCATAAGCCAAAGATTCAACGTTTGTATGTTTTTCGCTGCTTTGTCGAATCTTTGTCGTTCATGTTGAATGTATATAGTTCAAACAGAAAATGGACTGGTGATAGTGATCACTGATCAGACAGGTAACAAGATAGGGTATATAGAATCTATATAGAATCTCAATCTATAATATAGAATCTATAATAATAAATCCCCCCCTCCCACAACACGGGCAGCCTCTGAGGCTATCACAACACTAGTAACACTACTATCAAGTTCACAACACTAACACAATAGCAGCAGATTATTATGAAAAAGTTGAACTGTAGCTTGCTTCACTATTGTTCTGCTGCTGTGCTCATGCTTAATTGCTAAATAATTTAGGTTCTCTAACAAACGGACCAGCTAAGATTGACTGTCTTCTGAAATGATTCAGTGTGTGTGTGTCTCTCTCTGCTAGCAATTGTAAGTGAAAGTAAGTTGGCTGTACGTGTGTACTTAGTTCTAGCTATTTTACTGCTCCTCCTCTTTGGTTACAATCAGCCAATAACATTCACCATCATCATTATTTTTATTTTACTTCCCCCACCTAATTCCAGCAGCGATCTTTTCTCTCTATGTCGAATCTTTTCTCTCTATGTCAAATCTTTTCTCTCTATGTAGAATAATCTTGGACTAATAGAGTTAAGGTTAGGCACATTCGACCATAGGTTTCGATAGACACAGATTGTTATTGTCAGCATCATGTCGAATCTCCTATATATATCAAACTGTTGTCACAACAAAAACAAAAATAAAGCATTTGTTTATGTCGGGTCTTTAGTTTTTCAGATTCTGCACTTTACCTGAAATTCAGACGAAAATGCATTCAGATGAAAACGAATGCACATGTCTAGAAACAACGGGAATGAAACAACAACAGATTAGATACATCCTGGAAGGTTTACAATTATCCATGCAATGTAATTACTTTTGGTCCAATAACAATTATTACGTACGAACGAAGGGAGTAGCTATGGGGGCATGCTACGTACCCAGCGTAGAAAACCTATTTATGAACATGTGTAAAGAGGAATATGTGTACAGTAAGCAGATCCCCCAGATAAAACTGTACCAGAGATACATTGATGATCTCATTATATTATGGAATGGTAATGCTGCATTCTTTGAATATTTTCTTAACAACTTGAACAAGAATAGATATGGTATTTCATTTACAGGCAAATGGGACCTCCAAAAAATAGACTATTTGGATCTAAAGATCTTCAAATAAGGTGACCGGTTATTTACTAGGAATTTTTTTAAAGCTACGGACCGTACCGGCTATATTCCTACATCAAGCTGCCACCACCCTAGGTGGAAAGGGAATATCCCTAAGGGTCAATTATTATGATTACATAGAAATTGTGATCGGCTAGAAGATTTTGAAATACAATCCAACATCGTGATAAAAAGATTTATAGAGAAAAGCTACCGGAGGATCTAGATAAAATAAAATCTGAAATATTGATGATGGATAGGCATGAATCGCAATGATGTGGCCTTCATTTCTGGATTCAATAATCAATATAACATTTTTGAGAAGATCATGAAGAAATATTGGCCTATCTTGAAGGAGGAGTGGGTCCTGTCTGAAATTTTGCCCCCTAAACCGAGTTTTCTATATAGAAGAGCACCTACCTTATGGAGCCATCTTGTTCATAATGTGATTGATCCCCCAAAATCAATAAATATATGTCCAGAACTGAAAGGTTTCTACAAGTGTCAAAAGTGCCTGCCTTGTAAAGTCAGTAAAAAACAAGCAAGGAAAAGAGAAACATTTAAATATAGGACTGACCACAAAGAGTACAAGATAAAAGAGTTCATTACATGCCACAGCACGCATGTGAGCTATGTGGGTAGAACCACTTACCTCCTATATGTTCTAATTAGGGAGCATATTAATAATATCAAAAAAGGATTTCCGAAACACAATCCTTCCCGGCATTTTGATCACGTGCACCATAGCGACCCTTCTGGTCTTATATTTTATGGGATTGATATCATTAAAGATCATTGAAGGGGTGGCAATAAAACGACCCTTATTTCACAGAATGAAACCAGCTGGATCTATCATTTGGGCTCTCTTGCCCCCAGGGGCCTGAATTTAGATATAGATCTGAACTGCTTTCTGGCTAACCCCTGACAAGCCTATTTTATGGGGAATATATATGACATTAACATCATGTAGCTACCGTACTTATTTTTTAGGCTCTATCATCTATTGGCTAATGACAATGTAAGGGTGGGGATATACTGAGTAATAGTACACTTGCAATTGGCTCTCTAATTTTTCCATTCTTTGTTCACTAATTCCACTTACCCCCTTGTTCATACAGTTGGTTTATTCTGATATTAAGTTTACATGTGAGGGTATACCATCTGGCATGTATAGACATGTACACTTTTTTTATACCCTTCTTAGGCACATTGGTAGGTTTTACAAGGTAATATCTGATTCTAGCTCATTCTCTTCATTTTTCCCCCCTCCCCACCACTAGGGGGAGCATGATTTTAATTCTAACTGTTATTTATAATTGTTAATGTGTATTCATGCTAGGCTCTATAATATTCAGGTAACTTCTTATTAGGGATGATGAGGCTGCTTCTGCAGCTTATTGGATCCTCTTGGATGTATTATGTTATCAAGTATGCATTATTAAATTTATTTTATATGTATGAAGTTTTATATGCATTGTATGTTGAATCTTAAGCACTTTGATGGCTTTCCCCGCATGTGCTTGTGTTTGCATCATTAATCTGCTTTTCAGTGATTTGATGGGTGGATCCTGCCTAGTGCTGGCCTATATATGACGTACACATCAGATGCCTGGTACCGCCTCGGAAGACGTTCAAGAACGAAACTTACTTAATGCATTAAGGCATTACCACGTACTGACGTCACTTCCTGCTACAATAGCGCCTGTGGGTGTTTGTGGAGAGCAGCTGAAGCCCACACTGCTAGCGTTACTCCACAACCCTAGAAGCCACCTATGCTTGTCCCATAGATGTAGATTGGGTTTTTGAGGACTTTTTATCTTTATTTGTGGTAAACCTGCTTTTTACCATTTTTTTCATGGATTTTTAAAAAATTTTGTTAGCACTCTTTATATAATATATACTTTTTATAAATAAATATTTTTTCCAAAAACCTTTTACTACACTATGAGAGACTTCATTTTTTTCTCATATGCATACCCTTGGCTGCATTGGAGAGTGGTGAGAGCAAGGAGTTGGTTACTACTACAACTGGGAGATCTGCCCCCTGAGCACATCAGGTGCATCCTAACGGATCCAGGAGCGAGATACCCTTGGATGATCTATAACAGCTGAATATCGGATGTTTAGGATTATAACATCATCTGGGCACCAACCCTCCTTACATGCGTAATACCCCTGCAGGGGTTACTGCAACTGGTGAGTGGGGAACCACAAGGGGGAGCACCAAAAGTCACCTGGATATTTTCCTGTGTTCACTGCAATAGGAAGTTACTGAGCACTTTATAATCACCAAAGACTTTGGTTTTGGTTTGGGTAGCATTGCATGGTTTTGGACATTATAATCTGGACTCGGTTCATTTATTTATCTCACATTTGCATATATTTTATAATTTATCTACAAATTTTTTATGCAATTTTTTTAATGCGATTTATTGGTGTTACTTCTGGCACTGTATAAATATCACGGCTTATTATCACATTGTTAACATTTGGTATGTCACAATATTTTCCTGTGTTCACTGCAATAGGAAGTTACTGAGCACTTTATAATCACCAAAGACTTTGGTTTTGGTTTGGGTAGCATTGCATGGTTTTGGACATTATAATCTGGACTTGGTTCATTTATTTATCTCACATTTGCATATATTTTATAATTTTCCTACTCATTTTTTATGCAATTTTTTTATGCAATTTTTTTGATGCGATTTATTGGTGTTACTTCTGGCACTGTATAAATATCACGGCTTATTATCACATTGTTAACATTTGGTATGTCACAATATTTTCCTGTGTTCACTGCAATAGGAAGTTACTGAGCACTTTATAATCACCAAAGACTTTGGTTTTGGTTTGGGTAGCATTGCATGGTTTTGGACATTATAATCTGGACTTGGTTCATTTATTTATCTCACATTTGCATATATTTTATAATTTATCTACTCATTTTTTATGCAATTTTTTTATGCAATTTTTTTGATGCGATTTATTGGTGTTACTTCTGGCACTGTATAAATATCACGGCTTATTATCACATTGTTAACATTTGGTATGTCACATGGTACACTTATTACACATGTACACTGTAGCAACTAAGGAGCTTAGCACTCTGTAAGGTGACTTAGTATTTTTCTTTGTCGCTTTTCAGACTTTTTGTCTATCACATTTATTTGGTTTAGCCACATCACTATTTACTACATTTAATTGATAGGACTGTCGTTTCTCACTATATAGGGAGCGCCGGATTACTCTTTTTTTTAATATATGTGGACGTTTCGTCTGTCCACTTGACAGCCAATAGCTCCTGGTTCCGCAAATACGCCATCTCTCCTCTTCCTAGCCTTTCATTGACGAGCTTTTGCGGGAAGCCCTTTATATTGGCTCTTACTGTACCACATGCTGGGGTGTCCATCCGGTAAAGATTGCAGAAGAGGGGCAAGCTCGTATAAAAATTGTCCACATAAAGATGGTATCCCTTTCCAAGGAGTGCATAAACAAGCTCCCAGACAACTTTTCCACTGGCTCCAATATACTCTGAGCATTCAGGGGGATGCAGTTGGGAGTCTTTCCCTTCATAAACCAGGAAGGCGTAGATGTACCCCGTGGCTCGGTCACAAAGTTTGTACATTTTAACCCCATATTGGGCCCTTTTGCTGGGGATAAATTGTTTGATGCTCGGCCTGCCTGAGAATTTTACAAGGGACTCATCCATGGAGAAATTCTGGTTGGGGTGTATATAACTGGGGGAATTATTCAGAGAGATAATTTAGGAGTGGCCGAATTGTTGTCATTATAGTGGAAGAACTACATAATCATAAGGTATCTTGATCTTGGCCTAATGGATGAGAAGAGTGGCATGTGGTGGATGGGGTTGGTAGACCAATAGGAGTACAATTTGGGACATGTACGTAGCTGTAGTGCAACGTAAGCGAAGTGCATACATGACAGGGTGCAAGACTTGCATAGGGGAATGGTGAGAGGTGTGTTAGGAGAGTAACAAGGCCTACCTGATTGGAGGACGGAGTAAGAGTGGGTGGAGTAGAGTTGATAGGAGGGTACATGAGTGTAGGAAGGTCAGCAGTCTGGAGCAGCAGGTCAGGAGTAACGTTCAGGATCACCTCCCTAGAAAAGATGAGTGGGTTAGATCAGCTCTGGGAGCAGCTTAGACTGGTGGCCGAACAGCATGGCACAGACTGGCTTCAAAGCCAAATTGCGGCCACGTTACAGGGGGTAGGGCAGGGACCCTCAGCAGATAGGGCAACCCGACACGTGCAAGGAGGTCCCGGCCTCCGGTGCGCTTAAGCCCTGATATTGTCCCCCAGACTCAACGCCAAATTGGGAGCCCCAGCTGGGCCCCTTCAGGTCCCCCTGCCAACCAGACACCCCAGTCGGCTAGTGGGGGGCCTGGGAGGAATCCCCGTCCACGGCAAAGTCCCAGAGGGAGGGGGGACACTCGCCAGGATAGGTCTCAGGCCCCCTCCAGGACCGTTCATTCGGTGGTGGTTCTGGTGGTTGCCCCTGGCAATGTTCCGGTCGGGGGGCTGCCCAACGTGGGAGAGCGGGGTCCTCGGGAACCGGCCTTGGCCCTGAAGCGGCCGGCGGCCTGCCACGTGTGGGTGCCATCTTGCCTTCAGGGGGAGGCCCAGCGCCATTTGCAGAGCGGCAGTCGGGTGGCCACGCCTCCAGGCCTGTTTCAGTGCTTGGGCAGGATGGCTGGAGGAAGGGCGGCGCACGCACGAGCAGCGCGGCGCACGCCGATGACGTCGGCAGATCTGACGTCAGCCCGACTGGAAGTGCGTTGCATGTCAACAAAGAACATGGCGGCTGCCGGGACACGGAGCACAATGATAGCCAGGGGCAGCCTGGGACATCCCGGGCAGCGGTGCAGAGGCCTCGGATGGGGCCTGAGAGTTCGCAGGACAGCAGTGTGGAGGAAGCGGAGTTAATGGACGAGGACCACGGAGCACCAGCGGCAGTGGGTTCGCGGCTGGAGGGCCTTCTAGCCTGCAGCAGCCTGGTAAGTCCCTGGGGTATGTGGGGGGTTGAACTTTGGGGGTAGTAGTGGGGGGGGAAGGCACAGGGGGAACAGGGGGGAGTGTTGTGGGGGGGGTAGTGAGGTATTGTCTGCGCTTAAAGAATTGTTGCGCCGCTTGGAGGGCGGCTCGGGGCAGGCGCCCGCCCCGATTACCCCATGGGTGGCGCCCAGTGGCAGTCCCCACAGTACAGGGAGTTTCGGGGGGAGGGGTGGCGGCGGAGACGCAGACGGAGAAGCAGGCTGAAGGCGTGGGGACCGTTGGTGTATCAGCGGAGAAGGATAAGGACGCAGAGAAGATTCGCCTGGCAGATGCGGCGCTGAGCAAAGTTTATGTGTGCTTCGAGGGACCGTTAGGGGCGCACTTGAAGAAAGAGGTGCGGGAGAAGATTTGGAGGGATGAGTTTGTGGAAATTTTCTCATTGTTACCGTTGGAGAAATTCAATTTGGACAGGGTCAAGCCAGATGAGAGCAAAAAAGAAGAGGAGGAGAGGAGGCGGTATAGGCTTATTCCGCGCACATTTGCAAATTGGTTGCAAGCGTTTGCGATCCTAGCTAGCGTGATTGGGGAGAAGGCGCCGGAGAATTGTTCGGCATTATTCTGTTATTTGGAGGCCATTAGCGAGGCGCACAGAGTGTATGGGGATTTGGCCTGGCTCCGCTATGACGAACAGTTTCGCCAACGAAAAGCGGAGTGCCCAAGCATTAGATGGAACCACAAGGATATCAGCCTGTGGATGAACTTGATGACTTCATCCAGGGCCCCGGGTCAGTTTTTTCCAGGGGGGGGGAGGGCTGGCGGCGGGACATCGTCAGGATCGCCGGCCCCAAGAAAGAAAGGGGTTTGCTGGCAATTTAACGACAGAACCTGCAAGTTCAGGAACATATATCGCTACAAGCACACGTGTTTGCGGTGTAGTGGAGCGCATCCCTTCGCGCGTTGCTTCAGACAAGGAAAAGGTCGCACTGGGGACTTCGTTGGAAAAAGGGATGGCACCGGTGATGCTGGAAAGGATGCTGTCTTTCCTAAGTAGGTATCCCAATCAGGCGGCGGCGGGGATATTGGAGGCAGGTTTTAGGGAGGGTTTCCAGATTCCGAGTACGTTGAGGGTGGTTCCCCCGCTGGCAAAAAATTTGAAGTCGGCTTTGCTGAATGAGCAGGTGGTGTCGACTAAACTAGCTAAGGAGGTGGCGCTGGGCCGGATGGCTGGCCCTTTACCTACCCCGCCGGGCAGATCTTGTGGTCTCGCCTTTGAGGGTGGTTCCGAAGAAGGAACCGGGGCAATTTAGGATGATTCACCATCTGTCTTACCCCAAAGGTGGCTCGGTAAATGACGGTATTGACCCGCAGGCTTGTGCGGTTACCTATACGTCATTTGGGGCAGCGATTTCTTGGGTGCGGAAGTATGGCAGGGGGGCTCTCTTGGCAAAAACGGATGTGGAGGCGGCGTTTCGGTTGTTGCCGGTACATTCAGGGATCTTGAGGGTTCTTGAAGAACTTGGCCCTCCTGGAGCTTTCTCCCATTGTTCTGGTTGTAGAATTGTGGGGGGATAAGCTCCAGAACAAAAAAGTATGCTTCAATTGTGACAACATGGGGGTAGTGGTGGCCATAAACAATATCTCGGCTTCATCGCCCCCGGTGGTCAGGTTGTTAAGAAGGTTGGTGCTCAGTTGCTTGAGAATTAATGTGTTTGTTTATGCGGTTCACATCCCTGGGATTGAGAATAAGTTAGTGGATGTTCTGTCTCGTTTCCAGCGGGAGGACTTCCAGATTGGCACCGGACGCAAACAGACGCGGGGACCCTTGCCCTTGTTGTGGAAGATTGCATTGGACTCATCGGGGTATTGATTCAACAGTCGCTGAGTGAGGGTGCTCGAGCAACAGAAAGTGTGGAGGGAATGGTCTGACTGGTTGGGTGAGGTTGGAGGGTCAGAAGGCCCTGATGGACTATTGACGTGGATATTGGGTTTTATTTGTTATAATTATGCGACCGGGGTGTCAGGGTCGGCAGTCAGCAAAAAAAAATGTCGGCTTTGGCGTTTTGGTTTCAATGTAAAGGGTTGGTGGATGTGACAAAGAATTTTTTAGTTAGGAAGGCGTTGAGGGGTTTTAGAAGAGGTGCAGCGAGAAGGGACTCTCGGCGCCCTATTTCTTTTGAAGTGTTGGGCATTTTGTTATGCAACGTTGGGAAGGTGTGTTCTATGGTTTTTGAACAAAAACTTTTCTGAGCTACTTTCTTGTTGGCATTTTCTGGGGCTTTCCGGATAGGTGAATTGGTGTCACCTTCTAAAAAAGCGCCGGGGGGTTTGGGGAGTGGGGATATTTTTTTGGGCCCCTTCTTTCGTGGTTATTTGGATTAGGAGTAGACTTGTGCACAACAGAAAATTTTGTTTAGTTTCTGTTCGTTGTCATTCGTAAAATACATCATTTCGTTCTGTTATATTCGTTATGTTACGTTAATGCGTTTTTGGATAATTCGTTATTATTCGTAGAGTGTCGAATTCATTCGTTCGTATTCGTTGAAATTCGCTATTTATGTATGTATAGACATTCGTGATAATGATTCGTAGTTTGGAAAGTTGTTTGTTTATTGAATCTTTTAACACACAGAATGACAACGTCTCTTCTCCTTGGCTCAAATACAATACAACACGCTTCTAACTTTGCCAGTAATCCAACCTCCGGCACAAAATTAATTAGCTGATTGGACTATAAGATTTACTTTGAGCTGACCTTTTGTTTCATTAGATCTTTAAAGAATTAGCAAAACATGTCGAATTCATTCGAATTCATTTGTTATATTTCTTTCGTATTCGTTGTTATTTGTTATTTTTTTATTCGGATGCATACGAATGTCCAAAAGATGCAAAATTTGTCCGAATTTTCGATTCATTACGAAACGAATTGCACAAGCCTAATTAGGAGGTCGAAAAGGGATCAGCTAGGTAGAGGGGTACGGGTTGAGTTATTTCGGGGTGCAGACGCCAGGTTTTGCCCTGTGGAGGCTTTAAGGGTTTATTTGGAGGTTCGCCCGGGGAGCGGGGCATTGTTCATCCATGCCGACGGATCGTGCCTTTCTAGGTTCCAATTTACGGCGGTATTGAGAAAGTGTTTGCTGAAAGGGGGTTTTTCTCTGGGGGATTATGCAGCTCACTCCTTTAGGATTGGGGCGGCCATGGAGGCGTCTAGATGGGGTTTACCGGAGGAGGTTATCAAGCAAATTGGGAGGTCTCAGAGATATCAGATATATGTGAGGCCGCACCTGTTGTAATAGGGGTGGGGGAGGTGAATATTCCATAGTTCGGTTCACTGTATGTTATTTGGGTCGTGCTGGTTAATTTTGTTATGTCTTTACAGAGTCGGGATGTCTCATTTGGAATATGGGACATTCTTATGTGTTCAGGGGGGCTAGACGGGCGGACATCTGACCGGATTGCAGGCAACTCAGACTGTCAAGGGATGAAGGCAGAGTTCGGTGGATAGGTGTTCCTGGCATGATGTGGCACAAAGTGGTGCCGGAGGTACCTCGTTACACGGGCCTGGATCGGGCACCGGACGTACTAGTCCTCCATGTTGGGGGCAACGATCTGGTCATCAGGCCAATGCGCAACATCATTAAGGACATCCAGTGGGACTTCATTAGGCTTCGTACTACCTTCCCGGACATGATTGTAGTGTGGTCCGATATTGTGGCCCGCATGTTTTGGAGGGGGGCCCGTTCTTGGGAGAAGATTAACAAGACAAGGATCAAGGTGAATAAGGAGGTGGGGAGGTTTGTAGCCCATAATGGAGGTATTGTGGTGAGGCATTGGGAGTTGGAAGTGGACACGTGGAGATATTCGAGGGGGGATGGTGTCCACCTTAACCCGGTCGGGATCGACCTGTGGGCTTTGAGTTTGGAGGATGGTATTGGCAGGGCTCTGCAGGTGGGGTGGCAGGCACAAGGGTGAGTTGTCACTCTTGTGCTGCTGTGGCGGTAGGGTCCTTGATGGCTGTCATACAATTTACACTGTTTAGGATGAGGTTTTGGAAAAGGTTAGGACCCATCATAGGTATGGAGTCCTCCCGGGTGGTCTGGCGGCTGGCCAGACTGACAGGTTAATAAGTTGGGGGTCTGTGGTCAGTTGGTAAGTCCCCGAGGCAAGTTGGCGGCTGGGGACGAATGCCATCAAAGTTGGGATTACAGGCTCAAGAAGAAAATGGGGTTGTCAGGGATCAACAACTGATTATCTTATGAGCTGGATTTGGTATAAGAAAATAGATGGTAAAATAAAATGGTTTTCAGAAGTTTGAATAAAAAAAGTTTAGTTTGGTTTATTGTAATAAAGGCCTGACAGGCCATTTACATCCAGCAGATGTCTGTGTCGTTATTAATAGAATAAGGTAAATAAGGGGGGTACATGTATGGCTTGGAGTAGTAAGGTATCTGGCTACCCTAGTCATGTTTTTTTGTGAGTCCCAAACTAAAAGTTAGGCCTAAAAAAAATTTTAATTCCTCTATGGTAAGTTCTCTCCACTCAAAGGGATGAGCGTGACTAGAACCAGGGTTGCTTACTATGTACTGCTGCGTATAGAGTTTGCACTGGGCCACAATGGACGATGGTAACTCTTCAGTGAAAATCATCGGTGTTCTCCTGGACACCTGGCTGTGAAAAGGGGGGTGTTTGATGCTCTGGAATTAGGGGAAAGCCACAGGGAGTTTTGAAGGGCATAGGGAAGGCTGGCATGGCCCCTATCCCTTTGGGGCTGAGATGACACCCTACTGGTGCTTGGCCTTTGTTGCAGTGGCACTGCCCTTGAGGTGGACAGCACTGCGCTCGAGGTGGATGGCCCTGAGCTGCTGGCAGTAGGCTGCTTCTCCACGCCAGAATGCCTTCTTTTCATGGGCACACGTTCCTCTTCCTCTGTAGAAGACCCACTGCTTGTAACGGGTTCATAGGCCGAATCAGAATCGGACTGAGACTCAGAGAGTTCCCCGCTGCTCTCATCACTCAGACTAAGAAGCTGGTAGGCCTCCCCACTGGTAAAATATGTTTATTCCATACTGGTGACTGTGTTGCGATTTGTAAACTAGACAGGTGTGGCTGCACTCCTGGATGCTGGTGAGGGTGCACTGCTTGGTGCTGTTGAGGGTGCACTGCTTGGTGCTGTTGAGGGTGCACTGCTGGGTGCTGGTGATGGTTCACTGCTGGGTGTTGGTGAGGCTGCACTGCAGAGTACTGATATGCACTATTGGGCACTGTAGCGGCACTAATGAGTTGCACTGATGGCACAGTATTGCCACAGATGGGCACAGGTGCACTGATTGGCACTGTAGCGGCACTGATTGTACTGTAGTGACACTGATTGTACAGAAGAGCACTGTGGTGGCACTGATCACACAGGTGGCACTGGTGGGCACAGCTGGAACTGGTGGGTACAGGTGGCACTGGTGGGCACAGCCGGCATTGGTGGGCACAGGGGGCACTGGTGGGCACAGGTGGCACTGTAGTGGCACAGATGAGCACTGATGGGCACAGGTGGCACAGATGAGCACTGTAGTGGCTCTGGTGTGGCTCTGGTTGTACTGGTGTGGCTCTGGCAGCACAGAGGTGGCACAGGTGCCACAGAGGTGGCACAGATTACACAGTGTAGCACTGCTGGCCACTGTTGAACACTGCTGGCACAGCTGGGCACAGTTATAAATGTAGAAACTTAGTTTTTCACACAATCTCTCTCCTCTCCACTCATGCTGAATCGGTGTGAGGAGAGCATTGAACTCCTAGTGACCCTGCTGTGTTTACATTTGTGATTACTCTGTCATTGGACGGAGCGATCACGTGGTAAAGGACCGCTGTCATTGGCCCTTTACCACGATCCGTGTTTCACTGGGTCCCGGCGAGCACGGTGTGCACCAAAGGGGGCACGATTCTGGGAGGATGTCAATGTATGCCCTCCCAGAGTTACCGAGCCGCACTGTAGCCGTCATTTGACTATAGTTGGGTCGGTAACTGGTTAAAAGAATAAAACATTGGGAAATGTTTATGTATTGTAGAAGTTCTGCATATGTTTTTTTTTTCTTTATGCCATGAAAAATGCTTTGACTTGATCAACTCTGGTATTCCCCAGAATGTGGAATCTAAGCTCCAGCCTGCTTCTTCACCAAGGCCCCTGAGGGTGGGGATGGACTTGCAGCAAACTGAAACCAGGTCACAGCCCCCAGGTACTCCTAGCGGACAATCCGAAATCCACTCGGATGTGCAGAGTACAGATGGCAGGAGACAGAAGAGAATCCTAGAAATGAGCTAAAGTCACGGCAGGTGGCAGACAAGCGAAAACGGTAGACGAAGCTGGGGTCGGTACAACGGGTAGTCAGTCACAGAATACAAATAATACAAGGCAAACCAGGACCACAGAGAAACTAGGAAGTTGCTAAGGCAACCTGAGTTGCACTTAGCATGTCTATATATAGGGAAGCAGACTGGGATGTGGGCCAGGAAGTCATATAAGGGAAAGGGATATAAATCCACAATAGAGCAGTTGACACCCATAGATGAACAGAGGAGCCAGCAACACAACAGAAAACTGCAGGCTAAACCGTGACATTTAAAGTGGGAAAGAGTAAAAATGCCGTACATGCTGTCTTTGTCACTACTGTGGAGACTAACCCTCTCTATTTGGCCTGTTAATGTTTTTACCCAGAGCAGACAGTGATAAGAAATCCAAAATGTTACAGTTAATGCTCGAGCAGGAGGTGAGGGAAAATCTGCCAATGAGGACACAAGTGACAACTGTTTAAGAGGGGATTTCCCTCACTTTGTAGAGAATGAGATTGCCACATATTTCCATTCATGTTTTTGGGGCAAGACATTGAGGGAATCTCATCAATAGGACATGGGTAGAGCTTTGAACAGTAGCGTTACTACGGTTGGTGTCACCTGGTGCGGAAAAGCATGGTGTCACCCCCCTCCTGTCTAAGGTGCCCAGCACTATGCAGGGAGCGTACGGTCATGGGGCGCACCCCAAACTAGCCTCTGTAAATGATAGTATAGGGTGGTATAGTGGCAGGTTGGGGTGGAATAGGGCAGGTTGAGGGGGTATATGGTAGGTTAGGGTGGTACAGGGCAGGTTAGGGTGGTATAGGGCATGTTGGGGTGGCACAGGGCAAGTTAGGGTGTCACAGGGCAGGTTGGGGTGGTATTGGGCAAGTTAGGGTGGCATAGGGCAGGCTGGGTTTGTACAGGCAGTTTGGGTGGTATAAGGCAATTTAGGGTGGCACAGGACAGGTTGGGGTGGTATAGGGCAAGTTAGGGTGGTACAGGTAAATTAGGGTGGCACAGGGCAGACTGGAGTGGTATAGGGCAGGCTGGGGTGGCACAGGGCAGGTTGGGGTGGTTCAGGGCAGGCTGGGGTGACACATGGCAGGTTGGGGTGGTACAGGGCAGGCTGGGATGGTAGAGGGCAGGTTAGAACTCTATGTAGTGACACTGTGCAGTGTGCAGAGTAACTTGCATAGCATGCCTCATGCCTGCAGATGAAGACCCAGGCGGGGCTGCTGTGTCCTCGCCACTATCTGCTTCAGCTGCGGGATCAGCCAGAGTGAAGGAGGCAGCCACACCCCCAGTTCCGCCCACCAACTCCGGCTCTCTCTGGGATATTAGACTGACTGAGGAGTGTTACAGCCAGCCTCCCCCACATGGCTGAGTGCCCTGCTCGCACCGCTCCACTACAAGCAGTACAGTACAGTGTTTAGCAGCGACCCCGGTGTCACCCCTCTGGCTGGTGTCACCCGGTGTGGGCCACACCCCCATAGCAACGCCACTGGCTTTAAATACAGTTTAAAGTTTTACAGTAATTTATTTACTGTCTCCAACTATAGAGCACAGCATGTGCAAACTCAGGGGGAAATATTGTGCTTAGCATTCCCCTTTGTGAATATATGGCCACAAGGTAAAATACAAAGAATACATTTAGAGCTGCCAAATCATTTCAAGCATTCAGATACCTCTGTGTAATAGGCAAGCAAAGCAATTTTTATAAGTTGTATTCATAGAATATCTATGTAGCACAGGGAGTTTGATAAATGGCTATGCCAGCATTCCCCTTTCCATAGTCTTATTATTTCCTCTGAACAGGAAGTGACCTCCATATGGCAGTTCGTTGTTGTATCCATTACTAATAAAGTGATATCTCTATACACTTCATACCATGGCTACACCATGTTGCAAATTAAAGTGTCACATAAAACAATGCTGCTCAGTTGAACACCTTTTTCCAGTATTGTTATAAGTGATAGTATGAACAGCTTTGTTATTTCATGCCTTGCTGGTACACAAGCACCCTAATATATCAAAGTCACACAGTTAGGCTTGACTGAAAAATATAGATCCTAAATTGCAATTCTTCAACAGACTGAGGCATAGCTTAATGAATAACATATTCAGTTGTCGACATTGCCTATAGATTCAATTGAATTGAATTATGTAGATTTGTTATTGGTTCTCTGAAACTGTCAATACAAATTAGGAATAGCCACAGACAGGGTGGTTAGAAGTGTGACCTTTGACATTTTTTATATGAGCTTGTAGTGGTGCTTTGTGGCCCATGACTTGAAGCCCTTGGTAAATTATAGCTTTAGAGGGTCCATGGTAATTTCGGTTGTTTTTAAATTACTTCTAATTCCTTTCTATGTCTCTTTAAATCACCAAGGGCTATTTCTTAGCACCTGATAAATACATACACTAGTCTAAGGAAATTTCGAGCTGCATGCATACCTTTGCAATGAGTGGATTAAAGCATATTATATAACATTGTTTTATTCACACTTGTGTACATATCATTACAAACAACATGACAAAGTGAAAATCTATTAGCCAAAAATAGGGCAAGACAAAAGACATATTTTTTTTTTAGAAACCTTATTATCTTATGGTAGGATATATTAGTTTTAAATGTAGGAAAAGGTTAAAAGTCCATGCAATTTATTTTCTATTTTTGCTGTCTGTTTTTCATTGGAGAGCTTCGCCTATGTTTCCATTCCAAGAAAATCAAGATGTGAAAGAAAATATTTCCAGAATGAGGTAAAATATTTTCAACAGCTGGCACCAAATGGCAAGCAACAAAGAAAACCTAGACGAGGAAAGCCCTAGAACCAGAATATGTAAAGTCTATTCAAATTCAATGTATTTCAGAGGATCAGAGGGCCTCCCTTCATCAGGAGCGTGAACGTTTTTAATGAAGGTGTATAATAGGAAGGATCCTGAGTAGTATAGGTCTGCTAATTTAAAGCAGACCTTTCTATCCTTTCACTAAAAATCACATGAGCATGCTTGTTGATATGAAATCATTTTGGAATGCCTTGAAAAAGTATTCATACTCTTGAAATTTTCCACATATTGTCATGTTACAATCAAAAATGTAAATGTATTTTATTGGCATTTTATGTGATAGATCAATACAACGTTGCACATTATTATGAAGTGGAAGGAAAATTATAAATAGTTTTCAATCTTTTTTCCAAATAAATATCTGAAAAGTGTGGCGTGCGTTTGTATTCAGCCCCCTTTACTCTAATACCCCTAACTAAAATCTAGTAGAACCAATTGCCTTCAGAAGTCACCTAATTTAGTAAATAGAGTCCACCTGTGTGTAATATAATCTCAGTATCAGTGCAGCTGTTCTGTGAAGCCCTCAGAGGTGTGTTATAGAACCTTAGTTAACAAACAGTATCATGAAGGAGCACACCAGACAGGTCAGGGATAAAGTTGTGGAGACATTCAAAGCAGGGTTAGGTTATAAAAAAATCCCAAGCTTTGAACATCTCACAAAGCACTGTTCAACCCATCATCCAAAAATGTAAAGAGTATGACATAACTGCAAACCTATCAAGAAATGACCGTCCACCTAAACTGGTAGGCTGAGCAAGAAGAGGCCCATGGTATCTCCTGAGGTGCTGCAGAGATCCTAAGTTCAGGTGGGAGAATCTGTCCACAGGACAACTATTAGTCGTGCACTCCACAAATCTGGCCTCTATGGAAGAGTGGCAAGAAGAAAGTCATTGTTGAAAGAAAGCCATAAGAAGTCCCGTTTGCAGTTTGCGAGAAGCCATGTGGGGGACACAGAAAACATGTGAAAGAAGGTGCTCTGGGACCAAAATTGAACTTTTTGGCCTAAAAGCAAAACACTATGTGTGGCAGAAAACTAACACTGCACATCACCCTGAACACACCAAGCTGGTCAGAGTTTATGGGAAGATGGATGGAGCCAAATACAGGGCAATCTTTGAAGAAAATCTGTTAGAGTCTGCAAAAAACTTGAGACTGGGGAGGAGGTTCACCTTCCAGCAGGCCAATGACCCTAAACATACAGCCAGAGCTTCAATGGAATGGTTTAGATCAAAGCATATTTATGTGTTAGAATGGCCCAGTCAAAGTCTAGAACTAAATCCAATTGATAATCTGGAATCTGTGGCAAGACCTGGAAATTGCTGTTCACAGACACTCTCCATCTAATCTGACAGAGATTGAGCTATTTTGCTAAGAATAATGGGACAAAATGGCACTCTCTAGATGTGCAAAGCTGGCACAGACATACCCAAAATACTACAAAGTATTGACTCAGGGGGCTGGATACAAATGCAAATGCACGCCACACTTTTCAGATATTTATTTACTTTCACAAGGCAGTTTTAAAATGTCATAGACTTAAAGGGGTTAAAACAAGCCATACCTCTTACCATAGTAAAAATGATTTCCAGTAGTTTTCCCAAAAACATGCATTTGATAAATAGCTACACAAATATTGTGTAATATTAAAAATTCAACTGCCAAAATGTTATTGTACACAACTTCTGCTTTCAGAAAATATATAATTCTATGGGAGTTCTAAGTAAATTTCTAGCAAAAAAATTATATTTTTAACGTGTGTGATAAATTAAAAAAAAATCCTGAATGCAAAGTGGTTAAAGAAACATTTTTTGCTTTTACATACAGTTACTGTTTTTCCACTTCTTAGTTAAATGGGGCACTGGTAATATGCCAAGGACTTCACAGATGCATCCTGGGAGGTTCCTGTCGCATATTCCAGGAGGCTATCCCTAGAGTCCTAAATAGAGTTCTAGGAAGTAAAGGGAGATGGAGCAATCTGCCCTTACTGAAAATGGCCACTGTGAGATGGGACAGAAAATAAAAATTATGTATGCAAAGAATAAAAAGCTTGCAATTATCTATGACTTTCTGTTTGTGGATTGTCATCAATTAAGATTAGAGCAGTGCTACGTACTGACGCCATAAAGCCCCCCATGTGTTTTTTGGAACACGGATGTTCACTTGTTGTTTTTTTATTGTTTGCCGGCAATGTATTTTTAAGGCTCCATGCACACTGAAGCTCAAAAAAGCTTTTTCTGGACGCCAGATTGCTGGCAGAAAACGCTGGTTGAAAAACTTGCTTTTAACAGCGTTTTGTACTAGCGTCTATGAGCGTTTATTAGCGTTAGCGTTTATGGGCGTTTTCAATAAAAATACAGAGGACACTCCAAAAATCCCACAGTACATTCCAAACTCCCACAATGCATTGAAAAAATAGAATGCCGAACACTAACGCGCGTTTATGAGCGTTTATAAGCGTTTATCAGCGTTTGTCGTTTTTTGGCGGTGAAAAACGGCACTTTGAAAGTGAATTTCTGGCGTTCAGAAAAAAGTCCATAAACTCCACTGCTCATTAAAGCTGAAAAACGTCCATGTGTGCATGGACACATAGGCTAACATAGAGTGGAGTTTATGGGCTTTTAAAAAAAACGCCCAAACTCCAATAAACTGCAGTTTATGAGCTCCAGTGTGCATGGAGCCTAATAAGTGAGTGACGCTGGTCTCCGCTTTTGTTACTGTGCCTTTTTAAGCAATAAATCCTTTTTCATTTTTACAATATCACACTAGTGGAGCTATTTTTTATTTTCAATTCATGGTCTACTTGATGAGCGAGTGACTGTCCTGAATGGTAATTTTGGCTTCCTGTACTGCTGATCTCTGGATGCAGATGAGTTCGGTGAGCAGATTAGATAACCAATATACCTCTGCAGAGGGTTATATCTGCCTGCACTTTAGACCTCGCTTCATAGGGTGTCCATCGTGTCTGGTAAGGGCATTCAACATTTTGACCTATTCCCATCTCATCTTCCACCTTCTTTCACCCTGCCTTTGGCCAATCATGGCTCTCACAGCAGATCGCACTGTGATTAGCCAAAGTATGCAAGTCAGGTGCATTCTTTGGCCAATCATCAGACATCAATGCACTGCAATCTCGCAGTGCACTATGGTGCATTCCACGGCGCTCAAATATGCAGAGAATGCTCCGTAATTTTCGCCATTTGGCAAAACAGGCGAATGAGCAAACCCCCGATGTTCGAGTCGAACTAACGTTCGACTCGAACATCGGGCCCATCCCTAGCAACTACATACCAATAGGATAGACATGCATCACTTATAGGTACAGGGACCAATATAGGTGATGCTACACTATGATATGTTCCCAGACGACTCATATAGATAAAGGCATTACAGTACACAATTTTTGATACAATGTTGCTTGTAAAAAAAAATTGAATTTTGTCATACACAAGATTCAATATTCTATAAATCAGTCCAAACATTGGAAAAGTTACACACATGTGGTATTTGCATACTCAAGAATAGTAGCAGAATGTGTTTTGGGGTGTTATTTTAATGCCCATGCTCTGTGTGAGAAATATGTTATTAAGACAATTTTGTGTAACAAAATACATTTTCATTTTCTTACCGCCTCTTCCAAACACTTGGCAAAAAAGTAAAATCCTCAAAAGACTCACTGTGTCTCTTGATAAACACCTTGGGTTGTTTTCCCCCCAAAATGTTATCATTTTCTGGGTGTTTCTACTGTCCTGGTGCTCCAGGGCCTCCAAAAATGTGAAACATAGTCAGGAAATTAGATGCCTAGTTTATGCCTCTTGAAAGCCTGAAGGTGCTCCTTGGATTTTGGGCCCCTGTTTGTGGGCAGGCTGCAAAAAAAGTCTCATTGTCTACAACAGTTCACTCTCATTCTCCCTGGATGCACTCTCCCTCCTCACTACACACAGAATCAGGTCCCAACTCCTACACCCTTGACAGACAAATGACACCAGCAGTCTGAAAAAAAACATAGCTGCGCTCTTGAGTGCCTGATGAATAAGACTAAATATAAGAAAGATTTCAACCAATATAAATCTGCCCTCCAAAAATACAATTCCTGCCTCCACACTGCCAAGCTAAGCAGTTGTATCATTTTTATTACCAACTTATTATCTAGTCCCTGTGAACTCTTCTCTGCCTTCAACTCTCTACTTCATCTTTAATTGCCTCCACCCACTAACTCATTCACTGCCCAGAAGCTCGCCAATCACTTAAAAAATAAAATTGATACAATTCATGGTGAGATCTCTACTGTACTTTCTCTACTTTACACTCCATATCCACAGGTATAGTCATTACTTCACTCATTCAGCCTTCCTAATGTAGATAAGGTTGCTAAACTTTTTTTTAACACCCACCTAACTACTTGCCCCTTAGATCCTCTACCTTAACAAATTCTAGGGTCACCCACTGGTTCTTATACTCTCTAACTCATATCTTAAATCTCTCCCTCTCTTCTGCCATCTTCCCCAACATGCATTAGTTAACCCCATACTTAAAAAGCCTTCATTGGACTCCATCAATCTTAACAGCCTCTGCCCCATCTCCTTGCTATCCTCTTCATCCAAACTCTTTGAACGTCTAGTCTACAATTGACTGAGCAACCATCTTACTGAAAATAACCTTCTTGATCCCTTGCAGTTTGGATTTTGCAATTAACATTCCACAGAAATTGTTCTACTGAAACTCACAAACGATCTACCAACAGATAAAACCAATGAACACTATTCTGTACTCCTACTCCTTAACCTCTCTGCTGCCTTTGACACAGTGGTCCACCCCTCAAAAAATCTTCACTCCTTTGGTCTCCATGACTGTACTCTTTGCTGGTTTTCATCCTACTTATCCCAATGCACCTTAACCATCACTTACAGTTTTTCATTCTCTCCTTTTCTTGGACCTCTCCTATTCTTGATCTAGATCTCCTCCCTGGGTCAGTTAATAGCCTCCCATGACATCCAATACTATTTCTATGCTGATGAAACCCAAATCTGTCTCTCTACCCCTCAGCTCACTCCATCACTCTCCACACACATCACTAATTTACTAACAGACATTTCAGCCTGTATGGTATTTGAGTGAAGAAAGAGAGCTTTGAATCGGGTAAGTGAAAGAGTATACCCCCCCCCCCCCCCTCCTCCACATGTAAGGATGGACTTTTTTTTAAACAGTAAAGTTTTATTAATGAACTAAGCATATAAAAAATCCATTCATAAAACAGCAAGGTGTGTGATACATCAAACCAGCAGGTATACACACAGTTCTATGCACATAGCTGGTCAAAACAAAAAGTAACATGACATAGCACGGGAGATAAATGTCAAAGTACACGAAGCCCCTGTACACACGGTAGGAGATTCTGCCAACCAAATCCGTCGGATTTTGTCCGTCGGATTTAGTCCGACGGATTGTATCCGAAAACTGTTGCATACACACGGTCGGACTAAGTTGTCGAAAAATCTGATCTTTCAGAACGTGATGACATGATTTAGTTACGATGGGACTACATTCAGGCTAGTAGCCAATAGCTTTGATGTAGGAATTTGATCTGAGCATGCGTGGCACTTGGTCCGATCAAAATTCGCTACACATGATCGGAGTATGTCCGACCGGCCCATTTGGTCGGGAAATATTTCCAACATGTTGGAAAATTGGGTCAGACGGATATTCGGACGGAATCAGTCCGATGCATACCACACACAGTCGGATTATCCAACGACACGGTCCGATAGGACACATTCCGACGGATTCTCCGACCGTGTGTACAAGGGCTTAGTTATTGTCTATAGGGCAATTAAGCGAAGGGTTAATATAATCCGTAAACAAATATAAAGGATGCACTTTTTTATTTTTTCCAGAAGTTGGAATGTATTTAGGAATTCAATTCCTTGGTGTTAATGCCCACATTTTTTTGATAGGTTGAGAATTACTGGGACTTCGGAAGGAAATCTTATTAAAAAAGAATGATTTTAATAAGATACATTGTTTATGTTGAATACATCAGTAATTCCTAACCTGTTCAAGAATGTCACTTTTCTTTCAGTAAACCTTCCCTGCAAGGTGCAGAACAGGTTTACAGCTCAGTATAGTGTAAAAGGCAGAGAAGGTCAGGGCTCGCATGTGAAGAAGATGAAGGCTGCCATAGTTACTCTCAGATCTTCACTCTGCCCCAGGGAGAGCTGTGCTGGGCAGGAAGCAGTGCTCCGGGGTGACTGCACTGTGATGATCTCTTCCTGCTCCACCCACCTCTACTGAAGCTGTGGAAGCCCCGACCAGACAAATGACCAGACAAATGAGTACCGAGGAGAGAGACAGTTTTCCCATTGTAAGCTATTTTTGTGGCAACAGGAAGCATAGGATGGGGTGGGTTCTGGTAACCACTAACTCCTGTGAGGACTGCAGCCACCAGCTGTGGAGTAAGCAGGCAGGAATTACCCGAAAAGTCCTGTCTCTGTAGTCCCGGCTTCTGCATCCCTGATAGCAGGTGGTGGAGTGATATTCAGCTGTCAGGGATTCTGTAGCTGGGACTACAGAGACAGTATTGGAAAATGCAGATGCCTGGTTGGTCACTCCGTGGCCAGTGACTACAGTTCTGACAGGAATTTTACATTTAACTGATAGTCACACTGGTAGCGCTATTAGTTAGCTTAGCAGGGGTGCCGAACTTGAGTTGTCACACATCGTGACAGTGAAAAAATCCTGGGGTGTGCATGGTCATTAGGGTGTGCTCAGGCACACTTGGCACACCCCCTGCGCACACCTATGCTAATGACACCAGAAGGGAAGGGGTTAACACCAGGGGTGATCAAAGGGTTAAGTGTGTTCCTAGGAGGTGGCTTTCTAACAGTGTGGGGGATAGACTGACTGGGTGGGCATAGAGATCCGTGTTACTGGTTAGCAGGAACACAAGATCATTGTGTTCTCCAATGTCAGAATGGCGATCTGGCCTGTTTACATGTCGTCCTCCCTCTGACCCCCATCTGGTCAATCGACACGTGTGTGCCCCCGCTGTCTGTTGCATAAAATGACGTACAGGTAAGTCGTTTCGTGCAATAGAGCCACTCTGCTGAGAAGCTCCCCCGCACGAAAAACTAAAAGTCAGCAGCTACAAATACTGCAAATACTGCAGCTGCTGCTTTTTAATATATGGACACTTACCACAGAGACCTCAATGTCGGCACCCCAGCTGCGCTTTCTAATTGGTCCAGTGGCAGAGGAAAGAGGAGACTGGGCCTGTCAAAAAACAAGTATCCCCCCCCCCCCCTCAAAGGTGCCAAATGCGGCACCAGAAGGGGGAGGAGATGGATAAGCAGAAGCTACACTATTGAGTGAAACTCCACTTTAAGTAGTTACAAAGCAATCCAACTCAGCCTTCAGCTACAACTAATCGTTCTCATTATTCCTCCCAAGACCTCCTGCTCTCTTGTGCCCTTGGCACCTCATCCCATGCTCGCCTCCAGGACTTTTCCAGAGCCTCTTCCATCCTATGGAACTCTTTACCCCAATCTGTCCAACTATCTCCTACTCTATCTGCTTTTAGATGATCCCTGAAAACCCTTCTCTTGAGAGAAGCCTATCCTGCCCCACCAAACAACTGTACCTTTTGTATCACTTGACCCTCCCTTTTAGATTGCAAGCTCTAACGAGCAGGGCCCTCTGATTCCTCCAGTATTAAATTGTATTGTAACTGTACTGTCTGCCCTCATGTTATAAAGCACTGCGCAAACTGTTGGTGTTATAGAAATCCTGTATAATAATACCATATGTGGCATCCAAATACTCGAGAAGCATAGCAAAGAGTGCTTTGGGGTTTATTTTTAAATATGCCCATGCTGTATGTGTGAAATATCTTATTAATCGAGACTATTCATTGAAAATTCAATTTTCTTTCTTCATTTTCCAAAAACTTGTGGCAAAAAATGTGATCTTCAAAAGAATCGAAATGCCTCTCGTTAAATACACTGGAGGGTCTACTTTAAAACATGCTTGTCCTGGCACTTCAGGGCCTCAAGAAATGTGATAGGTAGTCAGGAAGTCTAATGCACTATTTATGCCCCCAGGAAGCCTGAAGGTGCTCCTTGGATTTGGACCCCTTCAAAAACTTACCATGCTTCTTATTAAATACATTGGAGTGTCTAATTTCCAAAAAATTGGTTATTTTGGGGGTATTAGTACTGTTCTCGCATTTAGTACCTCAAAAAATGTAATAGGCAGTCAGAAAATCAAAGTTGATAAACTTCAAATATACCTAGTCCAGAACTTTCACACACACACAAAATAATATATGCATACTTTTTTTTGGGGGGGGGGGGGGGGCGGTTTAAAGAAATAAAGAAATTGGGTAGAAAACATTTATACAGCATAAATGTATGGGGAAAGATTATTTATATGCAATATCATAGAGTGACACATATATGGGAGTCTGATAAAGCTGCACATCCCGATGCAAGTATTTGAAAAAAAATTGACAATTCCCCATGGGGCTTTTTAGCAGTAAATAAGAGTCAATAGTACAAAAGTTAAAATTTAAACTCTGGTGTACACAAAGCGAGACAATTTGTACTGGGAAAGAACATGCATCCAGAGATATGAATGTAAGTTTGACTCGAACATTGGCCATTCAGCCGTTTGGTGAATTACGAACATTATGGGCCATTCGCGACAAATTTGAGTGGCGCGTCACAGCCCATAATTCACTGCGGCATCGCAGTGCATTGCTGGCTGATGATTGGCCAAGCATGCACTATGACCCGCATGCTTTGGCCAATCACAGCGTGGTAAGAACGGAGAGCCATAATTGGGAAAAGGCCGCACGCGGGTGCGAGCAGGTACGAACGGGCGCACGTGGGTGCGCGAGGTTGCGAACGTGCGCACGCGTGTGAGCGGGGTCACGAACGGTTGCACGGTTTCACGTGGGCGCGCGCGGGCACGCCGTGCGACCGTTCTTGGCGCCCAGAGGGCTTTTTAAAGAATCCGTTCTAGTGGCCCGGTGCTGTTCTGTCTACAGCGTTCCTGTGAGTTACCTCTGCTAACCTGATTGTTCCTGCCTCTGATCTACCCGGCTTGTTCCTGATTACTCCTGCTTGCTGCCAGCCTTGACCCTCGGACTTCCTGACCACGCTTCTGCCTTCTCCTTCGGTACTTCTGCTGCCTGCCCGTTGACGACCCGGCCTGTGTTTGACCCTGCTGTTTGCCTGCTGATCCAGTCTGCCATCTGTGACCTCTGTCGTCAGTTGCCGCCTGCCAGTCGCTCCAGTCTGCCTTCGGTGACCGCTGCTGCCTGTTGCCCGCCTGCCAGCCGTTCCTGTACTATCTCCTGCACCTGCTGCCAGCCGCTGACTGCTCCCCAGCTGTTCCAGAACCACCTGCCTGCACCCGCCGCTGTCTGACGCCAGCTCCAGGGCCATACCCACCATCACTGACTTGGCACTTGTGCCCTCTGACCTCTAGAGTCCCTGTTCCCACTCTCAGGGGATCTCGAGCCAGAGGCTTACAAGAGGCCGCTCCCTGCACTCCGGGCTCCTTCCACCAGGTACGTGACAGTACAGAACAGCCATGTCCGAGCCCATGCAGGGAGCCTCTCCTATGGACGAACTTTGCCACCACCTCGCAGGACTCACCCAAGCGGTGAAGAGTTTACAGGAGGGCTATAGTCAGCTGGAGGAACGGGTCCAGGCCCTGTCTACTGCCTCCCCAGCTGCTTCCGGGACTTCTGCTACTCCTTCTGTAGTGATGCTGCCCCCCGAACCCAGGGTGCCCACACCCGAGAGATTCTCTGGAGATCGTGGAAAATTCCGGACCTTTCGCAATTCGTGTGAACTTTTCTTCGTTCTCCAGCCCAGGACCTTTTCCCTCGAGGCCACCAAGGTGGGTTATGTCATCTCTCTACTAACTGGCGAACCTCAGTCCTGGGCCCACCGCTTGCTAGAGAGGAAGGATCCTTCCCTTGAAACCCTGGACATCTTCTTTCGGGCCATGTCGCGGTTATATGAAGACCCACAATTAACCGCCACCGCTGAAGCAGCCCTGCACTCACTACAGCAGGGCCGCCGACCTGTAGAGGACTATGTGTCGGAATTCCGACGCTGGAGTTCCGACACAGATTGGAACAATGCAGCATTACGCTATCAGTTCCGTATGGGCCTATCGGAACCCTTAAAGGACGAGCTCGCCCGAGTGGGCATTCCAGAGACTCTAGAAGCATTGGTGGAACTAGCTATCCAAATAGATAGGCGGCTGAGGGAACGCCGTCTGGAGCGGTCCTCAACAATTCCTCGTCCGGTGTGGATGCTTCCTCAGGTCCCCAGCTCTCCTCATCCTGCCTCTCCCGCTGTCACCACGACGAATCAGGATCTCCCCGAGCCCATGCAGCTGGGCCTACTTAGGCCTTCCTTAACGCCAGAAGAACGCCAACGCCGTCGGGAGGGAAATCTCTGCTTATACTGTGGAGGGTCTGGACACTTTGTGCGTAGTTGCCCTGCCAAGCTCCGTAAGTGTCTCTCCGTATCTCCTGCCCTTACGTTAGACTGTCCTAGTACTACCTCCCATTTGACTGTGTCCATTTCCTTGCAGCTACCAGGAGGGAACGTCCAGACCAACGCCATTATTGATTCGGGAGCTTGCAGTGGCTTTATGGACTTATCTTTCGCCACAAGACATAACATCCCTCTCCGGCCCAGGGCAAGGGGACTTTCTATACATCTGGCCGATGGTTCTACTCTCAAGTCCGGTCCTGTAACCCAGGAGACTCAGCCCTTATTAACCTCTATTGCCGGGATCCACCAAGAGTTGCTCTGTCTGGATGTTATTACGTCCCCCCTCTTCCCTATCATTCTCGGCATGCCCTGGCTAAAGGCACATAACCCCCTTATTGACTGGTCCACCGGGGAATTAAGATTCCTCTCACCTTACTGTCTCCAGCACTGCTTGTCGGGAACCGACCAGGCCTCCTCTTCGTTGCTCTGCCTGGAAGTTGACGCAGAAACCCGCCAAGCTGTACCACCTGCCTACCATGATTACCTGGATGTGTTTAGTAAAAAGGGTGCGGAGACCTTACCCCCTCACAGGCCATATGACTGTCCTATTGAATTACTTCCAGGGGCAGAAATCCCCTTTGGGAGAATTTTCCCACTATCAGAGACAGAGTTGGTGGCCTTGAAGACCTACCTGGATGATAATCTAAGGAAGGGATTTATACATCCCTCTACTTCACCAGCGGGAGCGGGAATCTTTTTCGTGGAAAAGAAGGACCAGACCCTGCGCCCCTGCGTTGACTACCGGGCCCTTAACAAGATAACTATTAAGAATCGTTATCCTCTACCACTTGTGCCGGAACTCTTCCAAAGACTGGGGTCAGCAGCAGTATTTTCGAAGCTGGATCTCCGGGGGGCCTACAATCTGGTCCGCATCCATGATGGCGACGAGTGGAAGACTGCCTTCCGTACTTGCTTCGGGCATTTTGAGTACCTGGTCATGCCCTTCGGTTTATGTAACGCTCCCCCCACATTCCAGCACTTCATCAACGACATCTTCAGAGACTACCTAGACCTGTTCGTCATTACCTATCTGGACAACATCTTGATCTTTTCCTCCTCCCTGGCAGAACACCGGGAACATGTCAGAAAAGTACTATTCCGACTCCGACTTCACGGGCTATATGCCAAACTGGAGAAATGTACCTTCGAACAACAAAGCATTCAATTTCTGGGGCTGGTAATTTCTGTAGATGGCATCGAGATGGACCCTCAGAAGATCTCCGCTATCCGTGATTGGCCCGCTCCCACTGACAGAAAAGGGGTCCAGCGATTCGTTGGATTTGCGAATTTTTATAGGAAATTTATTAGAGGATTTTCCACTATTATAGCCCCCATCACAAGACTGACCAGGCAGGGTCTGAAGTTTCAATGGTCCCCAGAGGCTCAGGAAGCCTTCTCTACTCTAAAGAACTTGTTTGTGTCGGCCTCTATTCTCAAGCACCCTGACCCGACCCGGCCTTATATTCTAGAGGTCGATGCCTCTGAGATTGCGGTTGGGGCGATTCTATCCCAGAGACATGGGCTTAGGTCCCGTTTGCACCCAGTCGCATTCTTTTCCCGTAAGCTATCCGAAGCAGAGGCGAATTACGACGTCGGAGATCGGGAGCTATTAGCCATTAAAGTGGCCCTCGAAGAATGGCGCTACACATCCAATCCTTATTTACACAGATCATAAAAATCTGGAGTATTTGAAGTCCGCCAAGAGGTTGAGGCCACGTCAGGCCAGATGGGCTCTTTTCTTTTCCCGGTTTTCATTTCATATAACTTATCGCCCGGGGTCCAAGAATACCAAACCGGACGCCCTGTCCCGAATGTTCAACGAGCCAGAGACTTCTCCACATCCAGATACCATCCTGACCTCAGGGAACTTTCTTCTCCTTCAAACAGATTTGCTGTCTCTGATCAAGCAAGCTTCTGCTGGTGCCACTCCTCCACCTAACGTCACACTTCTGGCCAAAGACGAAATTCTCTGGTATGAAGGCAAAATTTTTGTTCCCCAGGAGACTCGGGTGCCAGTCCTCAGTGCATGCCATGATCACCCGCTGGCCGGCCATTTCGGAGCCCTCAAGACCACCGAATTGGTTCAGCGCACCTTTTGGTGGCCCCAGTTGAAGTCTGACTGTAAGAAGTACGTGGAGGCATGTGTCATCTGCATCCGGAACAAAAGCAACAAGTCCAGGGCCTGGGGTCTGATGAAACCATTACCAGTTCCAGAGAGGCCTTGGTGGATGATATCAATGGACTTTATCGTAGAGCTTCCACCATCAGAAGGCTATTCAACAATCTTTGTGGTAGTGGACAGGCTAACCAAGATGGCCCACTTCTTGCCGATGAAGGGCACCCCCTCCGCTGCGGAAACAGCCGAGGTATTTATTAAAGAAATTGTGAGGCTACATGGCGTTCCCGCAAACATTACTTCTGATCGGGAGTGCAATTCACGTCTAAATTCTGGAGAGCACTTTGCAGGGCCTTGAAGATTGATCTTTGTCTCTCATCTGCTTACCACCCACAGACCAATGGGCAAACAGAATGGACGAACCAGACGCTGGAGCAGTACCTGCGCTGCTTCTCGTCTTTTTCTCAGGACAACTGGGCTCCTTTGCTCCCGTTAGCAGAATTTGCTTACAATAACTCCATCCACTCTGCCACAAGTCAGTCCCCGTTCTTCGCTAACTACGGCTTCCATCCCTCATTTCTGTCCCAAGACCTGCCTGAAAGCCCGGTACCAGCGGTCCAGGAGAGTATTGACTTTTTCAGCTCCAATAACAGACTGCTGCAGGAGACCATGGCAAAGACCCAAAGATATAATAAAGAAGTCTTTGACAGGAGGAGAAGGGGGGAACTTGAACTCAAAGTTGGGGACCAGGTTTGGCTCTCCACGTTGAACCTAAAGATGGCCTGTCCTAAGAAGTTGGGGCCAAGGTTTGTGGGTCCCTTCCCAATTGTGAAGAAGATAAATGACGTAGCATTTGAGCTAAAACTACCAGAATCGTTCCGGATTCACCCCGTATTCCATGTAGCTTTACTCAAACCAGCCGTCCCGGATCCCTTTGACAGCCGGAGGGTTGTTCCACCTGAACCTGTGATCATCGACGGTGAAGTCGAGTACGAGGTGGAATCTATCTTGGACTGTAGGCGTAGACGGAATCAAGTTCAATTCCTGGTGAAGTGGAAAGGGTACGGGCCCGAAGAAAATTCTTGGGAACCTGAATCTAACATTCATGCCAGGAGACTGATTCTCGCCTTTGAGAGGGCCCATCCGAGTAAAATGGCCCAATTGGGCATCCGGAGGCTGCCCCTTGGGGGGGCAATGTCATGGTCGTTCCCGAGATCCAGCGGCCCACGGAAGACCTATCCACAGAATTGGTCCGTTGAGCGCTAATAGGTCTTCCTGGGCGCGCGTTAGCGCGAACGGACGCACGCGGGTGCGAGCAGGTACGAACGGGCGCACGCGGGTGCGCGAGGTTGCGAACGTGCGTACGCGGGTGCGCGGGGTCACAAACGGTTGCACGGTTTCACGTGGGCGCGCCGTGTGACCGTTCTTGGCGCCCAGAGGGCTTTTTAAAGAATCCGTTCTAGTGGCCCGGTGCTGTTCTGTCTACAGCATTCCTGTGAGTTACCTCTGCTAACCTGATTGTTCCTGCCTCTGATCTACCCGGCTTGTTCCTGATTACTCCTGCTTGCTGCCAGCCTTGACCCTCGGACTTCCTGACCACGCTTCTGCCTTCTCCTTCGGTACTTCTGCTGCCTGCCCGTTGACGACCCGGCCTGTGTTTGACCCTGCTGTTTGCCTGCTGATCCAGTCTGCCATCTGTGACCTCTGTCGTCAGTTGCCGCCTGCCAGTCGCTCCAGTCTGCCTTCGGTGACCGCTGCTGCCTGTTGTCCGCCTGCCAGCCGTTCCTGTACTATCTCCTGCACCTGCTGCCAGCCGCTGACTGCTCACCAGCTGTTCCAGAACCACCTGCCTGCACCCGCCGCTGTCTGACGCCAGCTCCAGGGCCATACCCACCATCACTGACTTGGCACTTGTGCCCTCTGACCTCTAGAGTCCCTGTTCCCACTCTCAGGGGATCTCGAGCCAGAGGCTTACAAGAGGCCGCTCCCTGCACTCCGGGCTCCTTCCACCAGGTACGTGACAGTGGCTTTGGCCAATTATGCCTCAGGGGATTTAGTACACGCTCCACACTATATAAGGCCGCCTGGAAGTCGGCCTTGTGTAGTGTGTTCCGGCGTGCTGAGAGATAGAGAGAGAGAGAGAGAGTGTGTCATTTCATTTGAGTTAGATAGAGCAGGTAGGCAAGTCAGTTAGCTGCAGTCAGTGTATTTAGTATATATAGCATCCCAGGTGTTGTGTGTGTATATATGTGTGTGTGTGTGTGTGTGTGTGTGTATATATATATATATATATATATATATATATATACACACACTGTATTCAGTTTAGCTTGATCCGTTTCTGTTATTCTCTTCCTAATATACTTACAGGCAGGCAGCTGCAGTATTTCCAGTCAGTGTACTGTATCCTGTGCACAGTGTGCAACTAAAGCTAACTGCAGACAATTGATGTTGTTCTCTTCCTAATAATACCACAGGCAGGCAGTTGATTCAGCTAGCTGCAGTATATTAGTGTACTGTATACTGGGCACAGTGTGCAGCTAAAGCTCACTGCAGACAATTCCTGCTGTTTTCTTCCTAATAATACTACAGGCAGGCAGGCGATTCAGCTAGCTGCTGTATAATCAGTACATATACACTCCAGCTTTGTGCAGCTACATCTCACTGCAGGCCATTCCATGTGTACCTATTCCAATACATCAAAGACAGTATGTCTGGAAGGCCAACAAGGAGAGGCAGACAGTCACAGGCCAATAAAAGAGGACAAGCAGGCTCTGTGTCTAGAGGCAACAGTGCTGGTCATGGACATGGTGCATCCTTATCAGCATGTGGCCTTGGGGCACGCTTGTCCTTTTTCTCGGCAGCTGGCCATGTTGAGCCACAACATGCCAAAGAGTTGGTAGAGTGGATGACCAAGCCGTCCTCAT
The DNA here is from genome assembly GCF_037356315.1 of Lithobates pipiens. NCBI lineage: Eukaryota > Metazoa > Chordata > Amphibia > Anura > Ranidae > Lithobates > Lithobates pipiens. The sequence continues at coordinate 555,025 of NW_027507691.1, read as the reverse complement.
CCTCCTCATCCTCTGTCACCCAGGCTACCTTGGCTGCCAATGCAGGTGCCAAAGTGGCCTATTCCTTGGACTCTAGGTCATCATCAGTTACTCCTTCCCTAGCCCCACAGGAGTCCCTCGTACTGTTCAACCACAGTGTCGGGTACATGCTGCAGGAGGATGCGCAGCATTTTGAAGGCTCCGATGATGGTACCCAGCTTGAGGAAGGCAGTAATGTGAGCCCAGAGAGAGGGGTTGCCCAAGAAGGACAACAAGCTGGCAGTCATGTTCCCCCAGCTGCAGCATACTGCCGGGTTTGCTCCAGTGATGAAGAGAGAGGGGATGATGAGCTCACTGACTCTATGTGGGTGCCTGATAGGAGAGAGGAGGAGGAGGAGGAAGCACATCTCCAACGAGGCAGGATGCCCTCCAGGGGCCGGCTTAGGGGCAGCCAACCGATTGCATCACACCACAGAGCTCCGCAAGTGCAAGGCGCTGGTGACTCCACGTGTTATTCCAAAAGTTTTTCGGTGTGGGTATCAGAGCCCTACCTACCTGACCAGTGAAACCTCTTGGGCAGAGGGTGGTCTCCATTACGTATCCGACTCACGGCCCCTGATAGAGAAGACAGGAGGCACGGGAGTGCAGAGGAGTATGAGAGCCTGGTAATGCAAGTCCTAATGCTGGAAGTGGAGGATCTTCTGACAGCAAGGTGGCAGACAGGAACGCAGGCTTCGGGTGATGAGCAGGATAGGCAGGTCTGGGTACAGGCCGGGTTCAGCAACTAATATACATACAAGACCCAAAGGGGCTTGTAATGGGCTGGGGGGGGGGGGTCTCAATGATTTTCATCTATATTGCTGGGACTAGACATGACATTAAAGCCGCAAGCAGTTTTAAATTACTTTTTTCCTTTAGAAATGTCACACACGCCACTTTACAGGCATACTATAGACACCCCCCAGGTACGATATTTAAAGGAATATTTCACTTTTATTTTTTCACTTTAAGCATCATTAAAATCATGCTACCAAAAAAAGCCCCTTTTTAAAACTTTTTTTTGCATTGATACATGTACCCTGGGGCAGGACCTGGGTCCCCAAACCCTATTGAGGACAATAACTTGCATATTAGCCTTTAAAATTCTCACTTTTGATTTCTCACGTTCGAGTCCCATAGACTTTAACGGGGTTTGAAAGTTCGTGCGAACTTTCGGTCTGTTTGGAATGTTCTGATGCGAACCGGGGGGGGGGGGGGGGGTGTTTAGCTCAGCCCTACCTGTGATATATAATATATATCAAAAAATAATTTCCTACAATATTACTTATGGGCAGAAACACCTGAAAATTATAGTTAAAACAATTAGTATATCAAGGAGGGAAGGGCAGACATTTAGAACTATTTCAAGAGAGGGAAACTCTCAATATTGGGAGTCCCCCTCTTGATGCTACAGGGGACGAATAATTTCAAACTGTTTTAATACATTCTGTGCAATTCTCACACTCGGGGATCTGCAAGACTGTACTTGATCCCCACACGTACACAATCACATGGTCAATTAATATTGTGCATTATAAAATGTATTGTTTTAAATTAATATTTTATAATTAGTGAATTAGCTAGATTCAATTTGATTCATGTCCAACTGTCTTTTGATAATAATAATTACTGATTTTTACTAAGTATCGACTCTTATTTGCTGCTAAAAAGCCCCATGGGGAATTCTCCATTTTTTTCAGATTATTTATATGCAAAGATGCTAAAGCAGAAACTAAGGGAAAGTTTTTTATTTTTTTTAAAAAATGTTCAGTTTTCCTTTATATGGTAAAAAATTTAAAATAAAATCACAGTAGTGATTATCACCAAAAGAAAGCTCTATCTGTCTGAAGAAAATGCTAACTAATTTAGGCACATCATTACACGACCAAATAATTGTTAGTCAAAGTATCACAGTACTAAAAATTGAAATATGGTCTGGACAGGAAAGGGTTTAAAGTGGTTGTAACCCCTGAAGGTTTTTCACCTTAATGCATTTTATGCATTAGGGCAGTGGTCATTAGGGATGAGCCGAACACCCCCCAGTTTGGTTCGCACCAGAACTGACCCAAAATTTGTATGAAATTTAGAACCCCATTGAAGTCTATGGGACTCGAACGTTCGAAATAAAAAGTGCTAATTTTAATGGCTAATATGCAAGATATTGTCCTAAAAAGGGTACATGGGGACATGGGTTAATGCCAATTTTTTTTTTTAAAACGGCTGTTTTTTCAGGAGCACTGATTTTAATGACGATTAAAGTGAAAAAAAAGTGAAATATTCCTTTAAATATCGTGCCTGGGGGTGTCTATAGTATGCCTGTGAAGTGGCACGTATTTCCCGTGTTTAGAACAGTCCCTGCACAAAATGACATTTAATGGAAAAAAAAGTCATTTAAAACTGCTTGGGGTTTTAATGTAATATCTGGTTCTGGCAATACGGATGAAAATCATTGAGAAAAAAATGGCATGGGTAGCCCCCCCTGCCCATTACCAGCCCCTTTGGGTCTTGTACGGATATTAAGGGGAACCCCGTACCCAAATTAAAAAAAGGAAAGGCGTGGGGTCCCCAGGCCCTATATAATCAGAACAGCAATATACAGGCGGTGCAAATAAGACATTGACTGTGTAGGTTTGCTGTGTTAAGTAGAATCTGTTTGTAATTTTGAACTGGTACATTTTTAAAGTGTAGCTCCAGTCAAAAAAATCTATTTTTAAGCTTTTTGGAAAACATAGGGAAGGATTATCACCCCTGTATATTTTTTTGGCCCGTCCGTCTTTTTTCATCTCACTTCGTGTTGTCTCCTTCCGTTTGCAAGTAGGAGACGTTTGTAAGTTGGATGTTTGAAAGTAGGGGCCTGCCCTATATGCTCTGCAGAAATGTGGGCCTAAGGTGTTGGTGTTGCCACAACACTGTAAGCCCTCAAAGTGAATCTTGGTGGGCGCTGGAGCGCCCTGCTGTGAACGATTATATCAAGAATTGTAATTACATGCCATTGTTGAACAGTGGTAGAAAAATTGGGCTTTTGGTGGTTGTGGTGGTGGTGTTGGTGCCACAACACTATAATAATAATATTAATATATTCAATATACAATACAATCTATTTGCAAGTAGAAGTCGTTTGTAAGTTGGATGTTTGAAAGTAGGGGCCTGCCCTATATACTCTGCAGAAATTTGGGCCTTAGGTGTTGGTGTTGCCACAACACTGTAAGTCCTCGCAGTTACTCTCGGTGGGCGCAGGAACGGGCCCTGCTGTGAAATATTATATCAAGAATTGTAATTACATGCCCCTGTTAAACAGGGGCTGAAAAATTGGGCCTTAGGCACTGGTGCTGGTGCCACGACACTGCAACCTCTCCCAGATACTCTATTTGGAGTGCAGGAATGAGCCCTGCTGCAAAGCATTGCATCAAAAATTCTAATTACATGCCCCTGATAAACAGGGGCTGAAATATTGGGCCTTAGCCACTGGTGGCGTCATCCAGAACCAAAAATGTTCTTCCAGAAGGGGGCGTGGCTTGGAGCTCGGAGCGGATGGCAGCAGACTAGGTGAGCTCCGCTACACCCTCAGCCCCGACAGCACGATTACTACCGTAACCACCAGCGAACATGAGCAGGCTCACCCGCCACAACTCAGGCAGCCGCTCGAGCCGTCCCACACCGACCTCCGGAGCCAGGAACATCCCGGACATCTTCAAATCACAACCCCGCCGCACTAAGGCCTTACCCAAGATGGCGCTGCCTCGTGGAGAAGACGAGCTCAGTGATGATTCGCAATCCGCTTATGAGGAGGAGGTAAGGGAAGCGCAAGCCGAGCACCCCCTCACACTGACTGACATGATGAAAATAGCGGCGGACATAAAGGGCACATTTTCATCCGCCATTACTGAGCTGAAGGCAGACATTCTCTCCATATCAGAGAAGCTGGAGGGGGTGGAGAGGGCAGGCTCCAAACGGGACAAAGCTATCACGCGCCTGGAAAGAATCTCAGATTCCCACACAGCCCATCTCATTGCGATGAACAGGCAATTAGAGGACTTGGATAACAGGGGGAGGAGGAACAACGTTAGGGTGAGAGGCATACCGGAATCGGTGGAGCCCGATAACATCCCCTCCGCCCTTCAATATGTATTCAACGACCTACTAGAGAGACAAACTGACACGCCAATAGACTTTGTTCGGGCCCACCGTGCCCTGAGGGCACGACCCGCGGATACAGCACCACCGAGGGACGTAATATGCTGTCTCTCTGACTTCAAGCTGAAGGAGGACATTATGGCCAAAGCAAGGAATGCTGCACATATTACGTTTAATGAGACTGAACTTTCCATTTTTCAAGACCTCTCGCCCATAACTCTGAGTAACAGGCGTGCGTTGCATCCCCTGCTGGAAGCCCTACGCAGGCAAAATATCCCATACAAATGGAAGTTTCCCTTTGCCCTACATGTCACTTTCATGGGCAGGCAGCTGTTCTTACGCACACCGGATGACTTACCGGATTTTTGCCAGGCAGTCCAAATTCCTCCGATCGATCTCCCGGATTGGTACAAGGACTTCCACTATGTCCCAGCAACTCAGCCCACTCCAGATTCTCCAAACTCCACACCCTCTAAGCCCCCACACAAGAAGGGGAAGTTCCAGAGGCTGCCGACACCGGGCCGGAGCACCACACCCAGACGCTCCTCTGCTCCGAGGGCCTTACAGCTGATTCCACCTCAGGAGGGATGAACGGTCGGTTAGAAGATCTCTTATATCACCCTTAGGATCTTACCGGCGGATGTGCTCGGACTGGAGTCGTGGTCCGAACGGCCTCCCACTTTCTTTTCTTTTGTACACCGTTCGTTGGTTCACTTCGTACCCAGTTTGTACCTTTAAGTTGTTGCGGTACCTACCAGTTTCTTCGGAACTTGCATAGACGCGCTCCTGCGATGGATCGGACGGACCATCCGACCGGTTGTTACGCCCCCTTCTTTGTTGCGGTGCCTACCTGCTTCTTCGGAACTCACACGGACGCGCTCCTGCTGCGGACCGGGCGGACCGTCCGACCGGTTATTATGTTCTCCTCTGCCTTTTTACTCGCCACAGGAGGACAATGGTTGGCCTGTAGTTGTGGCCGAATTGCTTTATTCTAGATAAGTACTAACACTATGGTATAAGGTTTATCTTTTTACACCCAATGAAAGGGTTGGTTGCGGTTGTTAATTTTATTATGCACAAGTATAATTAAGCTTCATATTAAGGGGCTGGGGGGGATGCGGAGAATGATTGGCAATTGCAGACGGATTAATCATCCCGGGTTGACTGGGTTTCTGTCTGTTGGCATTGCTTTGAGTGCTCTCCCACTTCCCCCGCAAGGGGTATCGTGGAGTGGTGCCCTGGGCGGCTTCACTGGGGCTCTCTTTTGCCCTGGGGACTGTCGCTGGGGGGGCCAATCCACGGCCCCACTTCTAGATTTTGACTCTGGGGGCCACCCCCTGGAGGTTGTTAACTGAATTTTCTTGACCCACTCTCTTGGTGTCAGTTAGTGGGCTTCTCTACCCCCCTTCTCCCCCGCTTCTTTCCCTCCCCCCCTCCCTCTCTCTCCCCCCCTCCCCCCCTCTCTCTCCCCTCATCTCTTTTCCCTCAGTCCCCCGTGCCTCTCTTGGCCTCCCCTAAGCCCACTCTCTACTTGTTCTTATTCTGTTCTATTCCCTCTTCCTTCCCCTCCCCCCTCTCCCTATTACACAATGATCTACTCTGCTCTGGGCCAGAACCCGACTGTGGTTTCACACAATGTGCACGGTCTCAATATCCCGCATAAAAGAACACAACTGCTCCGCCACTTGAGGAAGGGGAGGCCGTCCTTCGTGTTTCTACAAGAAACCCATTTTAGGGCTGATTCCATTCCTAAAATGACTGACAAATTTTTCCCTAAAGCCTTTCATGCGGCTAACCCTGACTCGAAGACTAAAGGGGTCTCGATACTGTTGGGGAGAGACTCTGGATTCGAGCTCACACAGCAGCTGGCGGATCCGGGGGGACGGTACCTATTCCTCAAGGGCACAGTCGGGAAGCTCCCTGTTACGTTAGCATGCGTTTATTTTCCAAATACAGCACATGTGAGTTTTTGCCAAACCATGATTGATGAACTCGCTGGGTTTGCCACAGGGTGCATAATCCTGGGTGGGGATTTCAATGTTCCGTTGGATCCCCTCCAGGATACCTCGGACGGCAGGTCCGCCATCACTTATCGTAAGCTCAAAAAGATTAGAACTATCTTGAACTCTCTAACATTGACAGACTCATGGCGAGTTTTGCACCCACTGGACAGAGATTACACCTACTTTTCCACTGTACACGACAAGTATACCCGCATCGACTTCCTATTTGTGACACAAAGGGACTTGAACAACCTTAAAGAGGCGTATATCGGGACGAGATCGGTCTCAGATCACGCACCGATATCTTTGACTCTCACATTACAACCTACACGCCCACAGTCGAGCAGCTGGAGACTTAACCCAACATTACTGACGGACCCTACAATCCTAGACCAGATTAGAGAAACTATACAACACTACTTTAGAGAGAACACCACCGAGGATGTTTCCCATTTAACTATATGGGAGGCACACAAGTGCGTTCTCAGGGGCAGGCTGATAGGCTTGGCGGCACAAAAGAAAAGAGCGACGGAACAGGACTTGAAAGAGGCATTTATAAAAGTGAGGGATTTAGAAGCTCAACACAAACGATCGACGGCGGTCGCTCGGGCCGATGATCTGCAGCTTGCGCGCAAGGCTCTCCAGGATAAACTGGACTTACAGGCTAAACGGATATTATTTTTTCGGCGAGGATTCTTTTATGAACACGGGAACAAAAATGGCAAATTTTTGGCACGAGCTTTGAGGGGCGTACGGTCTTCCAACACCATTATCCAGATCAGAAACAAGGAAAATAGGCTAATACACGACACGGAAGGCACTGCGGCGGAATTCCATAGGTTTTACTCTAAGCTCTACAACATTCCACCCTCGCATAAACCGGCGACGGTGGAAGGGTCGAGATGTGCGATCATAGACCAATATCTACGTACCAGTGGCATGCCAGGCCTATCAGTGGACGACGCTACAGAACTAGATAAACCCATTGAGGAATCGGAACTAATCCGGGCTATTAAATCCTTGAAAACGGGCAAGAGTCCGGGCCCAGATGGCTTTTCCGCTATTTATTATAAGACCTTCATACCCTTATTGACGACGCCATTGCTCCGCGCTTTAAATTCCCTCTCAGCACACCAGGAACCCTCACCTTCCTTTAACTTAGCGCACATCACAGTGCTCCCCAAACCTGGGAAAGACCCTAACTCCTGCTCCAGTTACCGACCGATTTCGTTGCTCAATTTAGACATAAAGCTCTTATCGAAAATTATTGCTACTAGGTTGAACACTCTGCTACCCGAGCTAATCGGGCCGACGCAGGCGGGCTTTATGCCGGGGAGGGAGGCGCGGGATAATGTGGTTAAGGCGATAAACCTTCTCCATTGTATTAGGGGGGATGCTGTCGAGGGCCTTCTCCTGTCTACGGACGCGGAGAAGGCCTTTGACAGAGTGGCATGGGACTTCATGTTTGCAGTATGCAGGTGGGTGGGTTTCCAACCAAAATTGATGGCCTGGACTTTATCGACGCCCGACGGCCCGGCTCAAAATCAATGGAACCCTTTCAGAACCAGTACTTATACGAAACGGTATGCGTCAAGGGTGCCCTCTATCCCCTATATTATTTATCCTAGCATTGGAACCCTACATCCGCACAATCAATGCCAACCCGTCGATTAAAGGCCTTACGTTGGGACAAACGCAATTTAAAATAGCCGCTTACGCGGATGACCTCCTATTTGTCATAACCCAACCCCACATTTCAATTCCCAACCTCTTGAAGGAATTTGAGCTATTTGGATACATCTCCAACTTTAAAATTAATTACGAAAAATCTGAGGCTCTGAATATCTCCCTTAACTCTACCCGCCTGCTGTCTGCCAAATCTAACTGCCCCTTCAAGTGGGTAGACCACAGACTTAAATACTTGGGGATCTGGCTAACACCCGACCTGGACAATCTTTATGTACAAAATTTCCAACCCCTCCTAAATGACCTTCGCACAGATCTTCATGACTGGCACCGCCACCCACTGTCATGGTTCGGAAGGGCGGCGGCGGTCAAGATGACGGTTTTGCCACGGGTGCTGTACCTTTTCCACACTCTACCCATCAAACTACCTAGGCGGTTCTTCGCACATTTGACAGCGCTAATAAGAGACTTCATATGGGCCAGGAAGAAACCCCGAATTAGCTTATCGACTTTGACATTGCCAAAAGTTAAGGGGGGGATTAATTTACCGAACTTCAAATATTACTACTACGCGGCGCACCTGGTTCGTATCCTGGACTGGAATTGCCATGCAGCGTCCAAAGACTGGGTGGGACTGGAAGGCCGAATGACAGAGACCCCCTTGCGGTTTCTGCCTTGGGTCACCAAGGAGGCCCGTTCGGCCTCACTGTCCTCACACCCCCTGATAGGGCCCACCCTGGAGGTCTTTGGAGAGGCTTCACGCCAATGTGGACTGGCCTCCGATCCGGGCCCTTTGACACCCTTAGCCCACAACCCTGGCTTTGCATTAGGACACACTACAGTTTCGTTCCCGCACAGAGATGATGGGACGCCTGTGACAATAGCACACTGCGTTGAGGCAGGCAAGCTTAGGTCTTTTCAGGACCTCTCTAGAGACTTACGAGCACAGCATTTTACGCACTGGCAATACCGACAACTGCACGACTTTGTACACTGTCCGACTAACAGACCGCATGTTTTGAGGGAACAGACATGGTTTGAGCGGCTGTGCATCACGGGAGAACCGGTTCGGAAGGCGACCTCCCTGATTTACAGTTGGTTACAGGCGACCAGGACAGACCACTCGACCAAACATAAACGAGACTGGGAGAGGTTCCTTTCCACAACCTTCACTGATGAGCAATGGAAACATGCCTGCATATTAGCACACAAGTGCTCCATAAGCACTAGTTCCCAAGAAACGGCATACAAGGTCTTGTCAAATTGGTACTTTACACCAGTCAGACTTAGCAAATGGTATCCAGGCACGTCAGAACTCTGCTGGAGATGTGGAGGGGCAGGGGGCGATATGATACATATATGGTGGGATTGTCCACAGTTGCGGAGCTTCTGGGATGAGATCTGTGCACAGATCAGGGTCATCACTGAGACCAAAATTACTCTCACACCTGAGTGCTGCCTGCTCCACATCTCCAACTATTCTCTGGGCAGATACAAAAGATCAGTGGTACGCCATATGCTGAATGCGGCTAAGGCAATTATTCCTCGGCACTGGAAATCGCCCCACCCCCCTTCACTGCGGGAATGGCTTTTAGAAGTAGACTTCTTATATAAGCTGGAAGAAACTGTGGCAATGGCCTCGGAAAAGACCGACAAATTTCACACACTGTGGAGACCCTGGTTTACTTTTAAACTTACAGATGGTTATGCAAAACTTTGTACTGGTTGATTTGTGATAATTAGCTCGTCTAACTATATCTCTGTCTAAATGTGATTTTACCGAAGCTGGTTATTATGATGTACGACTATGTAAATTGGTATCTCTGTCCACCCCTCGGGTTCGGGGCCAATGGAATTAGTGCCCCACAAACTACCCCCCCCCCCCCTCTATCCCCTATCTTCCTGTCTTGATCCTTTACTACCCTCTTCTAACCCCTTTTTAGACACTTCAAAAATTTCTACCCCCACAAATGAAAATATTACTTTGCACAAGTTTCAGGGGGTTTTTGACTTTGACATTGGTGTTTCATTCTTGGGTTCCCGCTTCTATGGAGACCTTCCTATGGCTTGTCTTTCTTATGTATCAACTCTTAACACTGGATTGTGAGGTGCTCTATAGCGGACTTATGTAATAGAACAACATGTTTTTCTTTTTTCTATGCCCTGTGGGCTAAATGTTTATGGATATACTTGTTCTTTTTCTGCAATGTATCAAGCTGTCAATTGTTCAATAAACTATATTGTTTAAAAAAAAAAATGTTCTTCCAAACTATCAGCAGGATCATTGAGGAGGAAATGGATAGTCAATCAACATAACAGGACAGTCACTCAGCATCAGCATAGGCAGTCTTGAAGGGATGTGACATTTAAAAAAAATTTTTTGGGTTACATCAGCTTCAGGTGCTTGGTAGCTGGTGGTGATCCAAGACTGATTCATTTTTATGAAGGTCAGTCGATCAACCAAGTCGGTGGACAGGCGCACCCTGTGATTGGCTACAAAGCTTCCAGCAGCACTAAAGGTGCGTTCCGAAAGAACGCTGGATGCAGGACAGGCCAGTAGCTCAATTGCATACTGTGCAAGCTCTGGCCAGTGATCCATCCTTAAGACCCAGTAAGCCAGAAGATTTTCGGTGGGAAAGGTGTCTAAGTCTGACTTTGCCCCTAGGTATTCCTGCACCATGTAAATCAGACGCTGGCGATGGTTGCTGGATGGTTGCTGGAACCAATCATACCTTGGGGCTACGAACTAAAAAATTGTCTGAACGCATTGGTCAGACGGCCACCTTCTCCACCGCTCCTTCTGTTACTGACCGAAGCCTCGGCAACACGTTGTCCAGGACCAGGAGTTTGGAACCTCCCAGTCTCTGGGAACACATTGCACAGACCTTTCTGCAAGGCCTCCCGGAGATGTCTCATCCTCTGCTCCTTCTGCGACAGCAAGATAAGGTCCGCAACCTTACCCTTGTACCATGGATCAGCCAGTAATGGTCCCTCTCCTTGATCCGAAGAATGCGAGGATCTTTCTGCAGGCTTTGCAGGATCAGGGAGGCCATGCAGCATGGGTTAGCTGTGGCATTCGGTCCGGAGTCCTCTGGGTCACTAAGGACAACATGATCCGCAGCCACCTCCTCCCAGCCACGTACAAGTCCACAGGTTTCTTGGGACTGTATATCATCCCTAAAAGGCTGCTGCTGCTGATGCTGAGTGCCAGGCTCCACCTCCATGCTGACACAAGCCTCCTCCTCCTCCTGGATATAGGGGGCCTTGAGAGGCTAGGAAGTCCTCCTCTTCCTGCCTCTGTTCTGCCTCAAGTGCCCTGTCCATTATTCCACACAGCGTATGCTCCAACAGGTGGACAAGAGATACAGTGTCACTGATGCATGCACTGTCACTGCTCACCATCCTCATGGCCTCCTAAAATGGTGACAGGACAGTGCATGCATCTCTGATCATGCCCCACTGGCATGGTGAAAAAAAACGAGCTCCCCTGACCCTGTCCTGGTGTCACATATAAGGCGGTTCTTGGGCAGGTTCAACTCCTTTTGGAGCTCAGCCAGCCGAGCACCGGCATTAAATGATCGGTGGAAATGCACACAGACTTTCCTGGCCTGCCTCAGGACATCCCGTAAGCCCGGGTACCTGCCCAAGAACCGCTGCACCACCAGGTTACGGATGTGAGCCACACAGGGCACATGGGTCAGTTGTCCCTGTCGGAGGGCGGAGAGGAGGTTGGTGGCATTGCTGCAAACCACCATTCCTGGCTTAAGCTGACGTGGCATCAACCACCTCTTGGTCTGTCCCTGCAGAGCTGACAAAATATCTGCCCCAGTGTGGCTCCTGTCCCCCAAACAAACCAGTGCAAGCACGGCAGGGCATCTTTTTGCCTGCATACTTGCGTAGCCCCTTGAATGCCTACCGAGCACCGCTTGTTCCGAGGACAAAGCACTGGAAGAGGCCATGGAGGAAGAAGAAGAGAAGGGGGTGGAGGAGAGAGGTTTGTCACAAACAGTAGTAGCATTTTCGTGGCTTTATGGCGGAACAACCTCCAACACTACTGTACTTTGTCCTGCATCCTTCCCAGCTGCCATAAGAGTGACCCAATGGGCCATGAAAGATAGGTAACATCCCTGTACATGCCTGCTGGACCATGAGTCAGCGGTAATATGCACCTTACCACTGACCACCCTGTCCAGCGAGGCATGGACATTGCCTTCCACATGCCAGTAGAGAGCCGGAATCGCCTTCCGTGAGAAAAAGTGGCGTTTGGGTACCTGCCACTGAGGAACCGCACATTGCACAAACTCACGGAACAGGGCCGAGTCTACCAACTGAAAAGGCAGCAGCTGAAGTGCTAGCAATTTAGCCAAGCTAGCATTCAACCGCTGGGCATGTGGATGGCTGGGAGTGAACTTCTTTCGACAGTCCAGCAGCTAGGGCAGGGAAATTTGCCTGCTACATCGGTGTACTGCTAGCAGAGTGCCTGCAAGTACTTGGCTGTGACACACCTAATTCTACACCTTCATTCCTCTCAGTGCGGGTTTCAGAGAGGACTGAAGGTCTAGTGGGGTTGGAGATCCCAGCTGATGAGGAGCAAGGAGAGGTCCGCTTTGTTCTTTGGTGTGGGTCTTTAAGACATGGTTGCCAACGAGCTGCATGGCATGTCAACATATGTCTGGTCGAGCATGTAGTGCCCAAGCGGCTGATGTTTTGGCCACGCGAGATATGCTTGAGACATATGTTTCAGGTAGCAGTGGTGCAATCTGATGCACTCGTCTCAAAAAAGGCCCACACCAAAGAACTTTTGGAATAACACGTAGAGGCAGCGCCCTGAACAGGCGGAGCTCTGCGGTGTGATTCAGTCGGTGTGCTGCCCCCAATCTGGCCTCCGGAGGGCATCCTGCCTCATTGGAGATGTGCCTCCTCCTCCTCCTCTCTCCTATCAGGCACCCATGTGGAGTCAGTGACCTCATCATCCCCTCCCTCTTCATCACTGGAGCAAACCTGACAGTATGCTGCAGCTGATGGAACATGACTTCTTGAGCATCCCCTCTCTCTGCGCTCACGCTACTGCCTTCCTCTAGCTGGGTATCGTCATCAGAGCCTTCAAAACGCCGGGCATCCTCCTGGAGCATGTACCCAACACTGTGCTCAAACAATTCAGGGGACTCCTCAGGGGGACATGGTGGGTCTGGGGAAGGAGTGACTGATGACATTGTGACGAGGGAAGAGGACGCGTTGGCAGCTGCGGCACAACACGTCCAGCTGCCGAAAATAAGGACAAGCGTGTCCCATGGCCACGTGCTGATGAGGATGCACCGTATCCACGACCAGCACTGTTGTCTCTAGACACAGAGCCTGCTTGCCCTCTTTTATTGGCTCGTGACTGTCTGCCTCTCCTTGTTGGCCTTCCAGACATAGTAATGGCCTGCAGGGAGATGGGAAAACCAGTAATTGGGTAGCTTTAGGTGCACACTGAGCAGATGACACAGTACACTGACTGTAATTGCTGCAGCTGCCTGCCTGTTTTACAGAAACAGAACAACACCAGCAATAAGGGGTATCTTCAGGTGTATACTGTGCTGGAGGCACACAACACCCACTTTAACTGCTGCAGATACCCGTATTACAGAACACCAGTAATAAAGGGTAGCTTCTGGTGTATATTGTGCTGGAGGCACACAACACCCACTTTAACTGCTGCAGATGCCTGTATTACAGAACACCAGCAATAAGGGGTATCTTCAGGTGTATACTGTGCTCGAGGCACACAACGCCCACTTTAACTGCTGCAGATGCCTGTATTACAGTCCCAGCATGCCCAAGATGTGATGTCATAAAGGGGCGGGGTCACCGTGTGACATCATCCGGTAACCACGCCCCATACCTATATAAGTCGCCGTGCACGTCGCACAAGCCAGTACAGTGGAAGACAGCGCCGGGTCAACATCGGAAGAAGAAAGAAGAGAGAAGAAGGACAGAGGGTGGAGGAGACCAGGCTCCTCCGCTAGTAAAAGAGCTGCAAGAAGACAGCGGAGGAGCCCTGGAGAAGACGCCGGAGAGCGGGAGAAGATGCCGGACACCAGGAGAAGAGGCCGAACAGAGCGGAGAAGTCATCAGAAGACCCCCCGACTTTGGAAGAAGACCCCCGGAGCTGCTTAATAAATGACTTTTAAAACTTGTGTTGTGTTTTTTATTGACATTTTTTCCCCAGGTGAATGGGTAGGGGTACGATGTACCCCTTACTCATTCACATAGGGTGGGGGGCCCGGGATCTGGGGACCCCCTTATTAAAGGGGGCTCTCGGATTCCGATAAGCCCCCCGCCCGCAGACCCCGACAACCAACAGCCAGGGTTGTCGGAAAGAGGCCCTTGTCCTCATCAACATGGGGACAAGGTGCTTTGGGGTGGGGGGGCCGCAGGGCGCCCCCTTCCCCAAAGCACCAACCCCCCCATGTTGAGGGCACGCGGCCTGGTATGGTCCAGGAGGGGGGGGGCGCTCGCTCGTCCCCACCCCCTTCCTGACCGGCCAGGCTTCATGCTCGGATAGGGTCTGGTATGGATCTGGGGGGGACCCCACGCCGTTTTTTTTGGCATAGGGGGTTCCCCATAAAATCCATACCAGACCTAAGGGCCTGGTATGCTCCCGGAGGGGGAACCCACGCCATTTTTTTTTTTTTTTTATTTGCCGTGGAGTTCCCCCTTGAGAGCTCATTCTCTGATTGGTCACGGCAAAATTCGCCTGACCTGCGGCGACTTAAAGTCGTGTTGTAAGTGGCCCCAAGTCGTGTTGACAAGTTGTGTCCAAGTTGCCTCCAAAAGTCGCATTGGAAGTCGTGTTGCCCCTGTGTGAACCGGCTCTTAGTGGTTAAGGCTGTGTGTCTGAATAATCTGCTACAGCTGATGTGCAAACAGAGCTCCCTCTCACTCACAGTATGCTGACTTGTATAGTTATTCCACATTTAATTCCTGCCTTGCTTGGCCTGTGCTTTGACTTTGAAGAAATGGATGCCTTCCCCCAGGTGTTGTTAACAGCTTTAAGTGTTTCTGTGCTTCTATTGCACTTCACCCATACTAGCAAGCATGCATACATAGCTTTAAGGTATTTTCTGTTCTGTCATATTTTAATTGAGTTGCTGGGGTGATTTTAACTCAGTATGTGAAAACACATGTTGTTGAAGTGAATTAAGAACTCACTGACATTTGTTAGCCTGCTGTAAAAGCAAGCTCATATCTCAAATGTTACCTTTTAATTCATATTTATGTCTTTCTAAGGATGCATTTTATCCTCCTTTTCCTTTAGGCTTTCCCATATACTGTCAAGCTGAATCATCTCACACATTGGAATTTTAACCATAAAAAATGAACTGTAATTATCATTTTGCTATGAAGCCATTGGCTTTGCAACTTAGTTTCCTGATATTTAAAAAAATACCCACAACACTGACAAGATTTATCCTTATTTTTGTATGTCTTATGTTTTTTTACAATTGGGATAATACATATAAATGGATTGGTACAAAAAAGGTGACACTGCCCCCACCTATAGCTGGCCATCGCAGTAAGCAGCATTGAGGGTGACATAAGGTATAAACAGGGCCAAGGGTAAATCCAAGGAAAAAAACAAGCTTACTTATTGACCAGCCCACAGACAACCAAATCAACCTGTCTAATGCCGCGTACACACGATCAAATTGTCTGGCAAACAATCCGCCGGACTTTCTAACGAACGGACTTGGCCACACACGGACACTCCGAAAGTCCGGCGATTTCTAACGCGATGATGTACAGCACGTACGACAGGACTAGAAAAAGGAAGTTCAATAGCCAGTAGCTTCCTTCTCGTACTTGCTTCTGAGCATGCGTCATTCTTAGTCCAAATTTTGAGTCAAAACTACTTTCTAAGTCCGCCGGACTTTACGATGAAAAAGTCTGCTGGAGCACCCACACGATCGAATTGTCCGGCGGACAATTCGGTCGTGTGTGTGCGGCATAACAGTATGCGTTAAAAGCAGGGGTTTAGTCTGCACACATTTGCAAAAGCATGCGTAAGCCACAGAGCCTTGCTACCGCACCCTGGTATCTGTGGTCCCTAACACTAACTTATAAGTGTCTCCACAGCGGAAGCACATGCATTTTAATGCATTTTAATGCATATTGTTAGGTTGATTTGGTTGTCTGCGGGCTGGTCGGTAAGTAAGCTTGGTTTTTTCCTTGGATTTATCCTTGGCCCTGTTTATACCTTATGTCGTCCTCCAATGCCGCCTACTGTTTTGGCCAGCTATAGGTAGGGGCAGTGCCGCTTTTTGTATCAATGTATATTGTTCAGGCAACGCACTGACACCTTCACAGCACCTTTAAGAAGGGGTGGGTTCCCCTTCAGTCCACCTGCCCTTATCTATCCATCAGAATGCATGTTCTTCCACTGTGGAGACACTTATAAGTTAGTGTTAGGGACCACAGATACTTGGGTGCTGTGGCGAGGCTCTGTTGCTTATGCATGCATTTGCAACTGCGTGCAGACAATTGTCTGCAGCTTCGCTGTGGCATCCACCGCCGCACTCCACGTTCATTGTTGACCTGTAAGTATGGGTGAATGTTCCATCATTCCCCCTTCCCCATCTTATGTGTGTTCAGTTTACTCACTGTTCACCTTTCAATTTTTTAGACATCCCTACAGCGACTGCTCCTGATGAGTGACAGTTAGTCACGAAACGTGTCGAGCTATAGATGCTACAATCATGGTTATACATCCAGTTGTTTGAACCAACAATGCTGCTACCTTATGTTTACAGTCAGTGACTATTTTATCACTATTGTATGGGACGTCATATACAATTGTTTCTTATGTTTAAGTATTTATATCGCATATTATAAATTATGCAACTCAACTTTAGATGGCTTGTGGGTCTCAATGTATCTCTGTTCCAGTAATGTATTGTATTGTATGTTGTATTTATGGAATAAAATTAATTTTGATAACCTTTAGTGCCTCCTTGCTCTCCAGCTACATGCTTCACTCAAAGTCCTAAACCCTTTCTCTCTGTTTGCTGCGCAAAAGCCGGGATGGAGGTACCTCTGATTTCTACTTCAGAGGCCTCATTTAAAGTCCCAAACTCATTTCTTTTTCATTAATTATCAAGGATGGAAGCATGTATGCAGGGACAGCAATTTTTGGACAACCCTACTCTTTTCCCTTGCATACTCATGGGTCAAGATAAATAGGATAGGCAGTCATTAAAATGTCATATACAGATATGCAGCATGCACTCATGCATTCATGGCACAGTGTTTCTTGGCGTGTGGTCTGAGTGGATTGCTTGGTGCGGCTGTGGTTGGTCATGCCCTAGGAGCTGCAACGTGCACCGGGAGTCCCTCCTTCCCACTCCATTAGTGGAGGGGTCGGATGGGCGTTCCGCTGCACATTGATGCCACGCCCCCAGGCCCGGGGTGCATGACGTCCATCAGACGTCTGTGCGTTGGCTTCCTGGGTTTTACATCCGGGAGTTTTGGATGAGTGAGTGTGTTTGGCGCCATTCGCTGGGTGGTTATCGCTCGGGTTGACGCCTCCCCTCTCTCCCATATCTGCCGGCGTGACGTTGGTGGCAAACAATGGTTGCAGTGGAGTATTCATACTTCCACTGTTTGAACGGGCACTCTCTGTTTGGCTTGGTGCTCTCTGGGTTATCATGCACGGCTATCTCACATACATGCACATCCACTTAAGAGGTAATTTTCATCTTTCATCTCTGCTTTTTTAATTAATTTTTTTGCCTTTGTAGTTTTTCATCTCCATTCATCTTTTCACCCACCTTATTCAGTTTAGGCACATCAACAATATTGGTCTTTCCTTTATAGTGCCTGGTTTACATACATACATATATATATATATATATATATATATATATATATATATAATTTTTTTATTTTTTTTTCACATTCTATTCCACATTCACGTTTACTTCCCACATCTTTTACCACTTTCTTACAATAGATTTGGTTATTGCTTCACCAGTAATATAATAATATCTCACATACTGCTCATATATTTATACATATTTTTGTATTCATTTACAGATGTTTTCATTCACAAACCATGCACACACATGGATTTTGGTGGGGTCCACTCCCCCAGTCACACTTCACCCTTCAGGAGTCAGGACTCCCCGTTGCTTTTCCATTGTTTTTGCCACCTCTGCTCCCATGGGAGACAATTGTCCGCAGCTTCGCCGTGGCATCCACCACCGCACTCCACGTTCATTGTTGACCTGTAAGTATGGGTGAATGTTCCATCATTCCCCCTTCCCCATCTTATGTGTGTTCAGTTTACTCACTGTTCACCTTTCAATTTTTTAGACATTCCTACAGCGTCTGCTTCTGATGAGTGACAGTTAGTCACGAAATGCGTCGAGCTATAGATGCTACAATCATGGTTATACATCCAGTTCTTTGAACTAACAATGCTGCTACCTTATGTTTACAGTCAGTGACTATTTTATCACTATTGTATGGGACGTCATATAAAATTGTATCTTATGTTTACGTATTTATATCGCATATTATAAATTATGCAACTCAACTTTAGATGGCTTGTGGGTCTCAATGTATCTCTGTTCCAGTAATGTATTGTATTGTATGTTGTATTTATGGAATAAAATTAATTTTGATAACCTTTAGTGCCGCCTTGCTCTCCAGCTGCATGCTTCACTCAAAGTCCTAAACCCTTTCTCTCTGTTTGCTGCGCAAAAGCCGAGATGGAGGTACCTCTGATTTCTACTTCAGAGGCCTCATTTAAAGTCCCAAACTCTTTTCTTTTTTACTGCGTGCAGACTTAACCCCTGCTTTTAAGGTATATTGTTAGAAAGGTTGATTTGGTTGTCTGTGGGCTGGTCAGTAAGTAAGATTGTTTTTTTTCCTTGGATTTATCCTTGGCTATGCAAAGCACAAATCATATCCTAGGCCTAGAGCACAAAAAAAAAGGAGGAGGGGTCTAAGCACAATGTCTACACGAGTGAGCTTTGCAGCGGAAGTTGGACACTTGAGGGAGTAGCAGTATCAAGATATGGTCAGAGAAGGCAGTTCTTACCTGACTGATGCTTCAGGCTTCAGAAGTGGGTCTGCAGATGTTGCCAGCAGTGAAGGTCACATGAAATTGGAGGTTACCCTGAGCTGAGCAAGCTTCCCTACCCATCCTATTACTTCTCTTTTTTACTTGTTTGAATTTGTTATAATTTTGCATTGTTTGTTTCTCAACCTTTTTTTTGGTCAAGGCACCCCTTGGAATTCTTCAAAGTCTTGGATCATTCCTGTGTATTTCAATGGGTTGCCCTATGCATGTGAAACAAGCAAAAAGGTTCCCATGTGTTGCATTTTTAAAACTGCCCCACACCAAAATGCATGGTACTACAGTACTATGCATTTTAGCACCTGTGCACGTCTGCAAAAAGTAGCACGTTTTTGTATGGTGCAGGAAAATATGCAATTTTGCACATATTCCTGTACCACACCTTGTGTGAACAAGCCTTAAAATATAGTTTGTGAGGAAGAGTTCAGAGGTCAGTAGGTTGTGACGTAGAGTTGCTTTGTACCTGTAGAAATCAGTGAGCGGTATGGTGGCAGCAGTCAGTGAGCGGTATGGTGGCAGCAGTCAGTGAGCGGCATGTAGACTGCAGTCAGTAAGTAGTAACATGGCAGCAGTCAGTGAGCGGTATGGTGATGGCAGTCAGTGAGCGGTATGGTGATGGCAGTCAGTGAGCGGTATGGTGGCGGCAGTCAGCGAGCGGTATGGTGGCGGCAGTCAGCGAGCGGTATGGTGGCGGCAGTCAGCGAGCGGTATGCTGGCGGCAGTCAGCGAGCGGTATGCTGGCGGCAGTCAGCGAGCGGTATGGTGGCGGCAGTCAGCGAGCGGTATGGTGGCGGCAGTCAGCGAGCGGTATGGTAGCGGCAGTCAGCGAGCGGTATGGTAGTGGCAGTCAGCGAGCGGTATGGTAGTGGCAGTCAGTGAGTGGTATGGGGGCAGCAGTCAGTGAGCAGTATTGTGGTGGCAGTCAGTGAGCTGTATGTTGGCGGCAGTCAGTGAGCTGTATGTTGGCGGCAGTCAGTGAGCTGTATGTTGGCGGCAGTCAGTGAGCTGTATGTTGGCGGCAGTCAGTGAGTGGTATGGGGGCATCAGTCAGTGAGTGCTATGTAGTGGCAGTCAGTGTGCAGTATGGTGGCGGCAGCCAGCAACCAAACGCATGGAATACCTGCTGGAGATGCCTCTCTACATCAGCCACTTACTTCACCACTGGAGATAAAGGAAGACTAGCTGGGCTGCTCTCTTTGTCCCTATGACTTCATTTGCTGGATCAGCCACCTGTGTGAGAAGGGAAGGAGGTGGCCACACACCCCTGCCCACCAGCTCCGGCTGCACTGGGCTAAGTTGAGGAGGATATTTGCATGTAGGGAGGAAATGAGCAGGCCACGGACTGCTCCCACCCCTTCCCCAACCTGTACTTCCTTATCAGCCGTGGGGGCAAGTCTGGGAATCTAACGATGCTGGCCAGGCTTCTAAAGCGCTCCTTAGTAACCCCAATGAGGTCATCAGTTGGCAGGACACAGACGGGAGGCCCCCTGAGCACAGAGTTCCACAGAGTCCCACAAGACCGGCCCTGCAGTTAAATAAAAGCTTTTAGCCAGCAAGCCTGTCCTGTGTTTTACTGCCCATAGGCCACACTGAGAACCTAACCCAGTGATCTAGAGCGATGAGTTGTGAAAATACTTTTTTTTTTTTTTTTTTAAGACCTTACCCATTTATATCTCAAAGTCCTATATTGAATGACTCCAAAAGCATATTAATAAATTTATATGGCATTCAAAGCACCCTAGATGTAATAAGTCACTGCTGTATGGGCCCCAACTTCTCTGAGGTTTAGGCCTCTCGAATTTATGGCAACATTTATCTAGTGGCCAGACTCACCCAGACCCCCCAATGGCATGCTTCGATAGCGGACATCCCATGGTTACAATTTGAAATGCATGCTGTATTTCCATACCACCTTCCGGGCCTATTGTGAATGAATGAATGAATGAAATACTTGTATAGCGCACAATGCGAACTGAATCGCCTCTAGGCGCTGATTGTGGTCCCAATCGATACAGGGGCGTAATATAGCTCCCTTCAATAATATTATTTCTCAATCCCTTCCCCTCTGGTCTCTTTACCACAGCAAATACAAACTATTCTCACCACTAGCACCCCTTTATTCACTTATAGGAGACCCTTACATTCCCTCGGCTTTTGAACTGAGAGCCAGTGTTCTTAGATGGATGCCTAATGGCCTAACAACCATTGCATCCCTTAAGTGGGGCTCACAATTTAAATCTTTCACCCCAATTCAGAATAGACCATGATTTACCTTCCTCTGAACACTTTAGATATCTCCAAATTTGGCATTTCTATCAAAGCAGAGGTACTTTATCATCCCGTATTCATAGTATTCATTTTGAACTTATTTGCGAACACACCTCCAGGGACAGAAGAGTAATCTTACTCTTATATAAGTACATTAATGAGGCCTTCCTTGACCAGAAGACTAAACCAATGACAAGCTGGGAAATGGAGGTGGTTCTCTCTCTTTCACCTCCTGAGTAGGAAGAGATGCTGGAAAAAAAAATTATAAAAACGCTAGATCCTTGTCAATCCGTGAAACTGCGATTAAATGTCATACCAGATGGTATTTGTCCCCCGCCAAGCTTCACACTATATATCCAGCTGTATTTCCCCACTGCTTTTGTGGCTGCCCTGAAACAGGCTCTTTACTCCATATCTTCTGGAGCTGTAAGTACCTGCAGCCTATTTGGCAACAGGCAGCCCTCAGAACCTCCACGATAGCTGGTCGCCTCCTTATGTTGACAGTGCAGATGTGTATCTTTTTCACTTCTACCCCTGATGTCCCCGTTTCTCTGTCAGAAACTGATTCACACTATTCGTGGCCATTCATTGGGTAACAGCCCTGAATTGACGCTCCTCTTCTCAGGGCCATCTTTAATATTGATTGGACCCCGGGCAAAAATTTTCTTAGGGCCCCCCTCCCCCCATGCAGTTTTGCTCTCCGCCTTCTCTGAGACATACAATAAATAGCAGCTAGACTTAAAATCAGTTTACTGTATCAGATCAGGCAGCGATTGAGATTGATTGGCAGAGGTTACAGCATATCATTACTGCTTACTGACTGATTGCTAGAGGTTACAGCACTCCTTAAGGCTCACTGATTAGTTGTTAGAGGTTACAGCACATTTCTGCTTGTTGATTGGCTGCTAGAGATTGCTGTACAGTAATACTGCTCACTGGTTGCTATAGGTTACAGCACATCTTCTCCTCACTGCGGGGGGGCATGATATACCTATGAATGCTGCCTTTATTTACATATCAATGAAGTTGGCCTCATCTATTTACATATGCATGTCACTGCTATTTACATATGCATGCTGGTTATTTACATGTAAACACAGGTCTGTAGGTGAGTCATCTGTACACAACAATAGGGCAGAGCTGGGCGGCATTAGTAGCAGCACAGGACTAAAACTTCAAGGGACAAGGGAATGTAAACCGGGATAGTTGGCAAGTATGAGGCATCTGCTTTGGGCCCCACAACAATGGCAGGGCCCAGGGCAGCTGCCCTTTTGCACTGCCTTAAAGACGGCCCTGCCTCTTCTGTGTCCTGGTCACAGGTTTTGGCCAGGATGGAGACAATAAAATTATCTGAACTAATACATCACACGCTGTATGATATGATGCACCTCTTTGACGGGAAATGGGAACACTGGAACTTCTCACTTTGAAAGTATTTTTTTTACTTCGGACGATAAAGTGCCAAACAGGATATAAAAAGTGCTACCAAGTTTGCAAATTTTTTGTTTGTGTTTTTGTGTGGGTCTCTTAATGCACAGCAATGATTCCAACTACTTAAGTGGATGTCAAGCATTGCCTTATGGACTTTTAACTATTTAGTTGAGTATATGATATCTGAGGACTATTTAATTGCATACATCTGTCAATGGGAGGTGGAGCTGTAGCATCTTTTCCTTTAAGTGCTGTTGAGCGCTGCTAGTGTATTTGCTGCAATTGTCTCTGTTTATCTGTGTATTTTATCCTTTATAAGGCACAAGCCTACTATATTAGTATTGGTTAGAGTTTCACCTTTCTTCAAGGAGCGCATAGTGGTGGAAATATATTTTGGTTCATATTTAAAGTAAACATGTCATTGGATAAATACCTGGGGCTGCCATTGGCAACTTCCTGAAATGTTAGTTGTCAGGCTGGTACACAAACCTTCTGGCTTCAGTTCTGAGTCATTGACCTGACACAAGCACTGAAATGAAGAAAGTCAGGGTAAAGCCAGAAATCCTGATCTGCAATATATAAGCTTTAACAAGCCCACTGATGTTTGTAGCAGGTGTTACTCTAGAGAAATTCCTTCTAAAGGAGAAGTCCAGCCAAAGCTGATTTAGCTGTACTTCTCCTATGGATCACAGGAGTGCAGTTAGTTTTGCACTCCTGTGACCCATTTTCAACAGAGAGAGTGCTGAAGTCCGCTCTCTGCTGACATCACAGAAGTCAGTACTGGCACCATCATCGCAACAATAAAATCTGGATCCACCAAGTGCCTGGACTGACACCCGGCTCAGCCTCTCAGCGAGCCGCTGAAAGCCTGAGCTGGCTGCCCCCGCCCTCTCCACAGCCCAGGGCTCCAATGAGCGAGGGGACAGAGCAGAGAGCTGTGAGTGACAGTTTATAGCTCTCTGCTCAGGAAGCTCTGAAAACTGAGTGATCGGCAGTGTTCAATCATTTGGTTCTCAGTGTAGAGGCACTGGGAGCAGATGCAGCATTGGGCCGATGCTACATCCACCAAGGTAAATATGATTCCTAAAAAAAAAAACTTTACTTCTCTTTTTAATCACAACAGTTTTTCAAGTCGTTCTCTCAGCAGCTCAGCTAATCTTACTCTCACCTCTCATTGTCCGGGAAATTTGGCTGTAGGCCATGCGCACACCATATCGCCTGTGCTAATAAGCACACATTTTGTCTAACGATATAATGTAAACAGACACCACCATAGCTTACATTCTCAGTTCCATCAGAATGCCTGCCTTTCTGAGCCATGCACTTGCTTTTATTTACACACAAACAGGAAGTCCCAAAATGGAGGGTTTGCCTTCAACAGCCAATTGCCTCCTACACAGTTTGTGACCTCACAGGAAATGACCAATTAAGGATGTAACACAGGATGTGGACATCAACACAGGAAATGACCAAATAAGGATGTAACACAGGATGTAAATGTCAACACAGGATAAATGAATTTATGCAATAACCAATGAACGATGACTACAATTCTGCTGATAGAAATCCTCATGCTACCGTTCCTTGTGGATGGGAGGCCATCTGCAGGCGCACGCTGCGAATCTTGACATGTGCTGATCAGACACAGCAGAGACAAGAGCGTACATCCACCTATAAATGATAATGTCCTTGCAGAGCGAAAATATCCCCTCAGACGATCGTCTGTGCAATGCACAGGGGCCCTTTTGCTGGCAGACACAGCCCCACTCTGCATACACCTCTCTCCAATCCCAGGAAGTTTTCCACTACCTAACGGATCTCAACCAGCCTCAGTCTGCCCCAGTCAGCTCTTTAGAGCAGGCTGGGGGAGAACGAACACTGGAAGACACTGTGACAAAACATATTAACATATTAATTAACATATTAATGTCTTGCTACTATGACAGAGTAGATGTTAAGTTGAGTGCCACTAGCACTATAAGAGGGAGTGCCATGCTTTTTCCAAAGGCTACAAATGTGCAGCTGCTGATCTCAGGCATGCCAGCAGGGGAGAGAGTGCATTGCACATGAACGGTCCCTGGGAAAAGAACAACAATAGGGGGCACTGGTCCTAATGGCTGCTCCATCATGAAAGTAAGGTGGTATAGAGCCATGTAGAACAGGGCAGTTTTTTCTGTCAGGCTTATGTTGTAGCAAATATGGCCCATATGGCCAGGTGTGTTACCTGTTGTGGTTATATGATTTGATCAGTGTATGGTTTTGCTGTGTAGTGACTGCATTGTGAACAGTGGCGGAACTACCGCCATAGCGACCCATACAGGCGCTATGGGGCCTGCAGCCGAGTGGGGCCTGGCAGTGGTATACTAACTGGGGAGGCGGGGTGGTCCGCACTGGGTGGCACACGCTGGGGGGATGTCAGACGGCGTATGAAATAGTGACAACGGGCAGGCTTGGGGGCAGCAGCGGCAATGTGTGCAGGGAGATCCCAGCTCAGGTGGACTGAACCATCAAGCATAAATATAGGGATGTCGGCTGTACTTGACACAATGCTGTGCATTCTGCATTACGTTCTAACAGCCCAGCGAGTACAACTCCCCCCCCCCCCATCCACAGAAATGGAAGAGGCTGCATCGGCTCTGCTCCCTCCCTCCCCTCTGTGTCCATCCAAGCTCCATGCAGCCCGTGTGCTGTGTCTGAAAGGAATGTGGGGGCGGAAGCGTTTACAAAAGTAGCCGACACAGCTACAGAAGCTAGTGTGAGCATCCTAGGAACATCCAAGTGACTCTGCCCTCTCTCTCCCAAATCTTTCTCTCCCCCTCTTTCCTCTGTTGTCCTTCAGCAGAATCTTTCATTAACTCTATCCAAAGCATTTTCTTTTAACCAGTCGATACTAATAGATGGCCGCATCATGTTCCTTTAGCCATGTTTTTCACTAGTGCAATCACAGACATTGCATGTGATTCGCACCACATTGCTGTGCAAATCACATGCAATGTCTGTGCAATGCAAGTTTATCCATACAAACTGTTTGGCTGAAATCGCATTGCATTCTCTCCAAATGGAGCAGGACCCTTTTTTGGTCTGCACTGGAATCGGATCGCATGGGTGTTCACACCTATGCGATCCCATGCCTGCACTATTTCACAGTTCGCACTGTGATCTGCAAACTGATATGGGGATGTGATTAACTTTACATTGACCCCCGTAGCAGCTTGCAAAAGGCAGTGTGAACCCCCGGAAAGCGATCTGCAATGCAGGAGTCCGCATTAGAATCACGCTGATTCCTGCATTGCATATATGTGAACCAGGACTCAAGTTGATTCACACTGATGCACTGTGGTTCAGTTGCAGTGATGGTGTAGACAGATTTTTCCCGCATTTAACTCCATTTCCACTACAGTCCCACAGACTTCTATTAGGTTACACATTTTGGCAACATTTTCTGAAAGTGCACCAAATGTCCGCTATACTGCAACTTTGGTGTGCTTTCAGAAAACACAGTAACATTATACAAACTAATGGAAGTCTGTGGGACTGCAGCTAAAAATGGGGATAAAATGCAGAAAAAACTGCATATACCCCAGAACTGCGAAAAACTCCAGGACAGCAATGTGAACTCAAAGGCTGCAGGGTGCTGAGTAATATAAAGGGGTCCAGAGATGCTGTGTAATGTAAAAGGGTCCAGAGGTGCAGGGTGCTGTGTAATGTAAAGGGGTCCAGATGTTCAGGGAGTTGTGTAATGTAAAGGGGTCTAAAAGTGCAGGGGTTCTGTAATGTAAAGGGGTGCAGGGGTTGTGTAATGTAACAGGTCCAGAAGTGCAGGGGGCTGTGTAATGTAAAGGGGTCCAGTGGTGCAGGGGCTTGGGTAATGTAAAGGGGCCCAGTGGTGCAGCAGGTTGTGTAATGTAAAGTGGTCCAGTGGGGCAGGGGGTTATTTGATGTAAAGGGGTCCAGAGGTGCAGGGGGGCTGTGTAATGTAAAGGGGTCCAGTTTTGGCGAGGGGGTACAAAGTACTGACAAAGAGATATTGGGGGATGCAGAGGTATGCGGGGGGCACAGGGGGTTGTTTTTACATTTTAAAGTGGGGGGGTGCCAGATATAGGATCTGCCCTGGGTGCCAAATGCTCTAGGTACCCCCCCCCCCCGGGGCCCGGTGAGGATGAGGAATGTAAGTTTACTGTTAAGCCTCCCAGGCCCTGCGGGTCCGGCCATGTCCTGACACACACAGCCGCATACAGCAGAAGCAGAGAGCAGAGTGGGCCAGGCAGAACGCTTGAGAGCGCCTGTGAAGGGAAATCATTTTCAGCACATGAGGAGGCTCTGGAGTCTGAACAGGAGGTAGGAAAGGAGTGGGAGACTATCATCTTTTTTTTTTTTGTCGGGGGGGGGGGGGGGCGGGGGCATACAACATTTTGCTATGGGGCCCTGTGATTTCTAGTTACGCCCCTGATTGTGAAATGATGAAATAACCTTTTGATGAAAAAACTTTTAATATAACCAAAGAGCAGAAGCCCTGGAAAAGGGAACAAGGTAGACTTTATGAGCTAATGAGAGAGCAACTTAACTGACCAAAGTGCTTCTGCTGCAACTTGCAAATTGCTCAACAGCACCTGCAGCTACAAAAGTCAATGAAGTAGCATAATCATAAGCAATAGAATACTGAAACAATCCTGAAGCATGTAACTGTCGCCTATGCAAGCGTCTTTAGGTGAAACCTGTCATTAGACAAATACTAGGGCTGACTTTGCTAACTTATTTCTGAAATGCTAGTTGTCTGGCTGTTATGCAGACCCTCTGGCTTTATTATTATCTAAATCACTAACCTGCAAGAAGGATGGATATCAGGAAAGTCAGATTAAAGTCATAAAGCAGGGGTAGGCAACCTTTTGAGCACAGTGTGCTGAAAAATGTTTTCAAAGAAATTGAGCGTACCGATTTTATAACAAAAAAAGTTAACTTCACACTCTCAATCATGAAAAGGATTTTTTATAAAGTAAATGCTGTAAACTACTTTAGTAATGAGAAATTAACATCCTCCACTCTCACGCCTCACATGAGCCCAAATTCATGCACTTCACACCTCAGATCACTGCCCCCCCTGCACATCTGCCACACCACTGAACATCTTCCCCACCACTGTATTACCCTGCTCATCTGCCCCACCACTGTACGACCCTGCACATCTGTCACACCACGGTACCCCCCGCTCATCTGCCCCACCACTGTAACCCCCTGCTTATCTGCTCCACCACTGTAACCCCCTGCTTATCTGCTCCACCACTGTACCCCTCTGCGCATCTGCTCCACCACTGTACCCCTCTGCTCATCTGCCACACCACTGTAACCCCTCTGCTCATCTGCCCCACCACTGTAACCCCTCTGCTCATCTGCCCCACCACTGTAACCCCCTGTACATCTGCCCCACCAGTGTACCCCCTTTCTCATTTGCCCCACCAGTGTACCCCCTTTCTCATCTGCCCCACCAGTGTACCCCCTTTCTCATCTGCCCCACCACTGTACTACCCTGCACATCTCCCCCACCACTGTACTACCCTGCACATCTGCCCCACCACTGTACTACCCTGCACATCTGCCCCACCTCTGTAACCCCCTGCACATCTGCCCCACCACTGTATCCCCTGGACATCTGCTCCACCACTGTACCACCCTGCTCTTCTGTCCCACCACTGTTACCCCCTGCTCATCTGCCCCTTCAATGTTCCCCCCTTTTCATCTACCCCACCACCTCCATAAACATCTGCTCCACCACTGAACCATCTTCTCACTTGTCCTAACACTGAACTTATCTGCTCATCTGCCCCACCACTGTAACCCCCTTTTTCATCTACCCCACAACTGTACCTCTTGTACAGCAGTCCCACCACTGTTCCCCCTACTCTTCTGTCCCACCACTGTAACCCCCTGCTCATGTGTTCTACCCATGTACCTCCTTTCTCCTCTGCACCCTTCTGCACATCTTCCCCACCTCTGTATCCCCTGCTCCTCTGCCCCACTGCTGTAACCCCCTGCTCATCATTCCCACCAATGTACCACCTTTCTCCTCTGCCAACACTGAACCCCTCCCCTGTTCATATTTACCACCACTGTACCCCCTTCTCATCTGGCCCAACACTGAACCCCCCTGCTCATCTGTCCCACCACTGTAACCCCCTGCTCATTTGCCCCATCATTGTACCCCCCTGCTTTTTTGTACAACCACTGAACCCCCTTCTCATCCCTCCCACCACTGTACCTCCTGCAAATCTGCCCCACCACTGCACCCCCTTGTTCTTCTGACCCACCACTGTAACCCCTTTGCTCATCTGCTCCATCAATGTCCCTTTTTTCTCATCTGCCCCACCATTGTACCTCCCTGCACATCTGCTCCACCGCTGTATCCCCATGCTCTTTTGTCTCGCTACTGAATCACGTTCTCATCTGTCCTAAAACGGAACCCATCTTCTCATCTGCCCCACCACTGTAACACGCTTTCTCATCTGCCCCATCGATGTACCTCCTGCACATCTGTCTCCCCTCTGTACCCCCCTGCTCTCCTGCCCCACCACTGTTCCCCCTGCTCTCCTGCCCCACCAGCATAACCCCCTGCTCATCTGCCCCACCAATACACCTCATTTCACATCTGCCCCAACACTGAACCCCCCTGCTCATCTGGCCCATCACTGTACCCCCCTGCTGTTTTGTCCCACTGCTGAACCCCTTCTCATCTCTTCCACCACGGTACCTCCCTGCACATCTGCCCCACCGCTGTACCCTCCTGCTCTTCTGTTCCACCTCTGAACCCCTCCTGCTCATTCTCCCCACTGCTGTACCCTCATGCTCATCTGCCCCAACACTGTACCCTCCTGCTCATCTGCTCCACAACTGTACCCTCTTCTCATCTATGATATGCCTGATATGAAGAGTGGTGAAAGGAAGCAAAGATGAGACACATCTACCTGTCCTGGAACACTTATCCTGCTGATCCATCTCTCGCATCCAGCCCATGTGCTTGTATGTAATGTCACATACAAGCATCTGGAATGGATGCACAATGATGAGCTCAGGTCAGGGGCATTTTCTGAAAGCATTAGGCCTGTGTGCAGGATCATAGGTTAGGCCCCCGCAGCTGAGAAAGGTCATTCGGTGTGATTTTTATTGCACTGAATACTGACTGTGGCTTAAAGGGACACAGAGTGCCGGGGTTCAGTAGTAAGTGACGCAAACTTTCAGGAATAATTTCAACAAAGTTCCAAGCATCTCAATAGTAATTCCACAAACTGTCACCTGATTGTGGTTTTCTCAATCACAGTGAAATCCATTCTTTCTGAGATTGGTAGTGGCAACCAAGCTACTCATCTTCCTCCAGATGGCGGACAGGGCTAGCAGGACTGTGATTGGCTTTAGCAGTGGCCAAGACAGTCCTCCTCCTCTTGGAAACAGGGATTGCCCCCCCCCCCCCCCAGCAGAATTGCACCCAATCTCTTCCCCATCACAAAAGCTGACAATCGCAGCTACAGCAAAGTTAGAGCACCAAACAATGTTTCCCATCTTTTGCAATGTGTGGGGGCACAGTGCCTTCCCCTCTTTGCTGGTATGGTGCGGGGAATTCTGAAATTGTAATGCATTAGTGTCTCACTGACACTTCCCTGCGATGCTCTGCTTGAGTGTCGGCAAAAGAGGCTTTGTGTGCGGCTTGCGGCACCAGTGCCAGGGGTTGCCTACCCCTGTTATAAAGTCATAAGTCATTCGTGTTCAAGATTAGCTACTTAAAGTTTTAAAAACAGAAGGTCTATGTAACACCCAAGCAACTAGCATTTTTACAAGAGGAGGTCAGCAATGAAAATCTGTTGATTTCTCTTATGACACATTTACAGTACTTCATATCATGAGCAAGAACCCCATACATCTAAAAATAGGCAAATCTTTAAAATTCCAGCCCATGATCAGTCACTGAAACATACTGAAGAGACATCTCAAGAGAATACAGATAATGTGCATGTATTAATGGAATGTAATAAATTTAAATTGGATTAAACCTAATTTATGATCATTTGCATTTGTGTAAATCGGAAGTGGTGAAGATCAGGTCACATACATGTGAAAATTAGAACACATTCGATTTATTATGATTCTGTTGCTAAGTTTTTGCTAGAGTCAGTATGATACTCAACACATGTCATATACACACTCATCGTCTGTTTCAAATCCTCATTAGTCTGAATACTGCTTTAGGAACCATTATTAAAATGCCCTTTAGATATGATTCACTGTGAATGTACGTCATACATGCTAACTATAACAACATAAGCCTCTATGTTCTAAGCTATATATAACCAATAAATGAAAAATAAAAAAACACAAAGACTTCTACACACCTTAAAAAGTTAAACTATAAAAAGGATTTATTGCTTTAAAAAAGTGATGTACAACAAATTGCTAGCACAATAAACCAAAACCCCCCATAGATCAAAAAATAACTACCTATGGAAGGGGCTTCCCATGTGGTCTAACCCTCCCCAAAAGATATACCTCTAAAACCACACACTGTGTAGGGAAAAGACACCTTGCGTAAGAGCGAGGGGTGGAAAAGTATAAACCACACAGTTGGCAAGCCCATCCTCCCCAATACAAAGCACCCCCCAAGTTCCTAAATAGTAGCTCAAAGCCTACTGTAGCAGGACCCCTTCAGCTCGCTTACCTAGAATGGGGCAATGTATGTCTGTGTGGACGCAAATGATATATATCACACTATCCCGTAGTGGAAAGATGCACTGAGCATATAACCACACTCTATAATACCCACAAGAATACCCTGGTCATATGTCAGTCAGTCAATGGGGCTGGAGAAAAACGGGATTGGACATGAACAGATCAGAATGCATGCAAACGTTTTTTACATCTGTTTTCCAGTGGAGACATCCCAACAAGCAGCTGAATATAGCCAAGAATATAATCAGTCCTGACTGCTCTAATCCAGGCAAGTGGTTCTTAAGAACAAGAAGATATGACACCACTGAAAAAAAATGGCATAAAATGCACTATACTGATCCGATCTGTTCAAATATTCATTCACCATACCTGGGAAATTGCCACAGATTCAAGTGTAATATGTGGATTCCTGCAATGTGCAGGTAATTCCTTTCACTCACAGTTATAGGTAAAACTTCTCAATGCATCTTAATGCTTAAATTACTCACAGGTCCCGCTAGTCGCCATACAAAGATCTCCACATATATTTAAGGTAGTCGACCTGTCGGTGTGTTCCCAAAACGTATGGTTCTCCAGCAGGTAGTTTCTTTAGCAGTGATATTCAGATTGTACCGATCCGTATTGTGTTTCAGTATATTTGTCAAAGGTAGTAGTTGTCCAGAGTCCTTAGAGGATTTTTCCGGTCGGATGGACTTCTCCGGTCTGTGCATCGGATGCTCGGGTTCAATGTCCCTGAGAGTAGGTGGCTGAGGTGGATAGTGAACAGGGGGTACATGTCCTAGCATTTAGATGTTTACATGTTTTGTTCCTATACGCTCAGAACTTCGTCAGAACACCTCTCCACTTCGGTGAGTACTATATATTTTTACATTTTACAAAAGCTGTAAGTGAAGAATAACAAAAAAAAAATAGCCTACTCTTAAAATGTGATTGACAAACAAACCTGGACCTTTCTCAATTTCCAGGAATCTAAAGTTCCAACTTTTTATGCTTGACCTAAAGTCCCTAACTCATCCCCCCGGTCGTCCTATCATCATGTGAATGTTTAACTGAAAATGCAAGTAGTCTAATCGGTACATATTTAAATCCCCATGTGAGATCTTTGTTTTCCTATGTACAAGATACTATTGACCTTATTAAAATTATTGAAGGTATTTCTGTTCCTGAACATACTTGGCTTGTCGCAGTTGATGTTGAGAGCCTGTGCAACATGTTCCCACATGAGTTGGGAATACGTGTTGTGGCAGGCCATCTGCGTGAACGGGGCCAATCTGCCTATAAATATAATGCGTTTATATTGGATCTTCTGAAATGTATCCTTACAAGGAATGTTTTTTATGTTTGGTCCCTCCCACTACCCCAGGTGCAGAGGGTTGCAATGGGGACATGTTGTGCCCCATCATAGGCCAACCTGTACCTGGTGGGAGTGGGAGAGGAACCTTTTTGCAAGACAGGACATTAGTAAATATCTAGAACACATAATTACTTTCCACCAATATATTGATGACATATTGATGCTATGGTCAGGTGCCTATCAGGAATTGACTGAATTTATGGATATCATAGATTCTAATTACTATAGCCTTAAATGTGCAATGTCTTATGATCAGAGATCTGTTAGCTTTTTAGACATTCAGATTTTTGTTGAACCTGATAGCCCTCTGGGCACCTCCTTGTTTAGGAAGCCATTGGCTGCCAACACTATTTTGCAGACCTTTAGCTCCCATCCTCAATCCTTGGGTAACAGCATTTCCTACGGTCAGTACCTCAGATTCAGGTGAAACTGTAGCAGAGATGAGGACTTCCAATTTGAGGCCAACTCTCTGTATCTTTGTGTACGCGAGAGAGCTAATGTCCATATTCGTGACACCTTGATTTATAAGAAAAAAGTTAAACCAACAGTCAGTGAGAATGATTACCTCATATACAAAACAACATAGACAAGTGAGACAGGTGATAAACAAGTGGGGCAGGTGATAAACAAATATTAGCCATTATTATTGGCTGACCCTATAGTAAGTAAATATGTGGAAGAACAACCACAAATTACATACAGACAAGCTAAATCCTTAAAGGAGTGGTTGGTCCAAAGTCACTATAGAACTCTATATAATATATACTATAGAAAGTGTGATCATTGTCAATTCATGCTAAATAGTGATGAAATAATATTGCCTAATGGTCAAATTCATAGAATTAGACATTAAAATTAGAGTAACATGTCAAACACCTGGAATTGTATATCTAATGAAATGTACCTGCAATTGTTTTTATGTTGAAAACCCATGGGCAGCACAGTGGTGTAGTGGTTAGCACTCTCACCTAGCAGTAAGAAGGGTCGCTGGTTCAAATCCCAACCACGACACTACCTGCCTGGAGTTTGCATGTTCTCCCTGTGCCTGTGTGGGTTTCCTCCGGGTACTCCGGTTTCCTCCCACCATCCAAAGACATGCAGGTAGGTTAATTGGCTTCTGTCCAAAAAATTGGCCCTAGTGTATGAATGGGGACCTTGGATTGTGGGCTTCTTGAGGGTGGGGACCGACATGAGTGTGCAATGTACAGGGATAGGGACAATTGTAGACACTCACTCAGGTTGAACTGGATGGACTGGTGTCTTTATTCAACCTAACTAACTATGAAACCCCAATAAGCCATCATGTTGGTTTATTTCATGGCTTTAGTTTACATACCATAAAATGTATGGCACTGGAGCATATTCCCACTGATGTTAGAGGAGGATGTAATGACCAAAACTTTAACAGTTAGAATCTCACTGGATTCATTCTATGAAAGCTACAGTCCTTCCTGGATTAAATGAAATGTTAAGCTACAAACAAACCTTTTCTATAGGAACTATCATCACTTCAAGGACTCTCTTCCCTGCTTCCCCCTCCCCCCCTTCCTTCCCCTCTACTTTCCTACCCCCTTCCCTTCCTTTGGTCATTTCCCATTAACATCACAACTCCCCCCCCTTTTTGCCCCTCCAAGATCTTGGCCATGGAATCTGGTTGGCGTTTATTTACAAGATTATTTGTAATATTAAGACTTTTATAGTGTATTAGCTTGTGATCATTTTGCTGTTGTTATATAGTGAGAATAATGTGGATAAATGATCCTGTATGTTACCTTATGAATCATCATTTGTTCATGTTTATATTTATTTGTTTTGTTGCGAATGTTTGAAATGAATTGTAAATACATATTCGCTCCCTCTCTCTCTGACTACATCCTTTTGGTCCTCCACAGTTTCTTCCCTCCTTTTTTACTTTTTACCATTGACCTGTGTAATTTTGGGATGGTCTGTCTGTTGCTTGGTCTTCCTTTGAGCACATGAGGTGATCATATGGACGCCCAGGGTGTCTGATCCAGGTTATTCTGGACAGCGCCCGGTTCACTGTGCTGTTTGTTGCACTTTTTGTCTCCTCTCCTTCCTCCCTCCGGTTGCTTGTTTCCAGCATCTGACTTATCCTGAGAGTGAGCTTCTCCCCTCTGACCACCAGAGGGAGTCTGTCTGCCCTCTTTTGGGCTGTTCGCGTGGCGTGGTTCGCTCATGCGCAGCGTGGGCAGCGTGGGCATTTCACCCACATCCGGCCTGAATAGACCAGTTAGGGGGGTATTTAAGGCTGCTTGTTCCATCCATTCCATGTGGCCGATCCACAGGGACATACATGCCACCGCAAGACACTAGGTAGTTGTATGTACTTTGGATATTTCTCTTGTATATTCTATATTCAATGGGATGTTTTGATGCTGCCGTTTGTAGGTCTGAAGCGCTCTATTGAACGCATCAGGTTAGTGACTTAACCTTCTTTTCACTATGCACATCTAAATTCCTTTTGTTTTTGCTTGGTCTTTTAAAATTTTTAGACACGCATCCTGCTGTGGAGAGTCTGTGTCCCTGTTCGTTGAATTCTACTGCAAAACTTTGTTTTGTAAGTTGAATTTTTACCCCTTGTTACTTTTTGCTGTTGGAGATTCATTCCCACTCTGTGATATATAAACTGATCATACTATCTTTTATGTTATTGTAGCTGGTCCTTGAATGCCCTCTATGGTCACTAGTCAAATTATTTGGTGTTCACCGATTGGCCAAACAACCAACGTTCGGCCCGAACTTATGCTCGGGCCGAACCTTGGTTGTTCGCCGTTCGGCAAACACCAAATAATATGTGGCATTAGGGGCAAATTCAAAAGCCGCAGAACACCGTTAAAGTCTATGGGACACTAACATGAAAAACCAAAAGTGCTCATTTTAAAGGCTTATATGCAAGTTATTGTCATAAAAAGTGTTTGGGGGCCTGGGTCCTGCCCCATGGGACATGTATCAATGCAAAAAAAAGTTTTTAAAAGGGCAATTTTTTCAGGAGCAGTGATTTTAATAATGCTTAAAGTGAAACAATAAAAATGTAATATTCCTTTAAATATCGTGCCTGGGGGGTGTCTATAGTATGCCTGTAAAGGGGCACAACTTTCCTGTGTTTAGAACAGTACCGCAGGAAAATTACATTTCTAAAGGAAAAAAGTAATTTAAAATTGATCGCGGCTGTAATAAATTGTCGGGTCTCGGCAATATAGATAAAATTAATTGAAAAAAACGACATGGGCTCCCCCCCACCCCCAGTCCATTTCCAGGCCCTTTGGGTCTGGTATGAATATTAAGGGGAACCCCGAACCCATAACTTTTAAAAAAAAATGTGTGTGTCCCCCCAAAATATATAGAAAGCCCTTCATGTCTAGTATGGAAATTAAGGGGAACCCTGTGCCCAATTTAAAAAAAATGGCGTAGGGCCCCCCCAAACCATACCAGACCCTTCAGGTCTGGTATAGATTTAAGGGGAACCCTGCGCCAAAGTTTTTTTTAAAATGCCGTAGAGGTCCCCCAAAAATCCATACCAGACCTTTATCTGAGCACGCAACCTGGCAGGCCTCAGGAAAAGAGGGGGGATGAGAGAGTCTCCCCCTCCTGAACTGTACCAGGCCACATGCCCTCAACATGGAGAGGGTGCTTTGAGGTCCTACCCCAAAGCATCTTGTCCCCATGTTGATAGGGATAAGGGCCTCATCCCCACAACCATTGCCCAGTGATTGTGGGGGTCTGCAGGCAGGGGGCCTTTAACAAAAGGACCCCCAGATCACATCCCCCCATTTGAATTGGTAACTGGGTACAATACCCCTACCATTTCACAAAAAAGTGTCAAAAATGGTAAAAAAAAAGACAAGAGACAGCTTTGGACAAATCCTTTATTAAAAAATAAAAAAATAAAACTGTCCAGCGATGTAAATACACGCTGCCCAACCGGACTGAAAAAAAAAAAAAGCCTCAACAGTTCAAACTCCATGGGAGACTCCCGAGTGACGCTTCTTCTCAATGACAGCTGTTATATAGCTGAGGGCTTGTCCCAAGCTGTCTCTTGTCTTTTTTTTTACACTTTTTTGACACTTGTACCCCGTTACCAATTCCCATGGGGGGCTGGGATCTGAGGGTCTCCTTGTTCCATATTCCGATAAGCCCCCCCACCTGCAGGGGACAAGTTGCTTTGGGGGGGGCTACTCCAAAGCATCCTCCCCATGTTGAGGGCATGTGGCCTGGTACGGTTCAGGAGGGGGGGCGCTCTCTTGTCCCCCTATTTTCCTGCTGCCTGCCAGGTTGGGTGCTCGGATAAGGGTCTGGTATGGATTTTGGGGGCCCTACGCCATTTTTAAAAATTTTGGCACAGCATTCCCCAAAATCTGAATTTTGGGGGGACCCCTACGCTATTTTTTTTATTTGATGCAGTGTTCCCCTTCATTTCCATATCAGACCTGAAATGCTTGGTGTGGATTTTGGGGGGACCCCACATTTTTTTTTTTTTTTGGTTCAGGGTTCCTCTTAATATTCATACCACACCCAAAGATAAAACTCATAAAAAAAACCCATGTAGTTTTTTTCAAAGAGTTTTATCTATATTGCCGAGACCCAAAAATTCATTACAGCCACGATCAGTTTGAATGACTTTCTTCCTTTAGAAATGTCATTTTGTGCAGGGACTGTTGTAAACACGGGAAACATGCGCCACTTTGCAGGCATACTATAGGCACCCCCCAGGTTCGAAATTTAAAGGAATATTTCACTTTTATTGTTTCACTTTAAGCATTATGAAAATTACTGCTCCTGAAAAAATGAGCACTTTTAAAACTTTTTTTTTGCATTGATACATGTCTCCTGGGGCAGGACCCAGGTCCCCAAACACTTTTTATGACAATGACTTGCATACTGGGCAGTGTTCGGCTCATCCCTAGCGCACATGTATGTGAATATCTATACTCTGGAAAATGTATTATTTTTTAATGTCTAATTAAATAAATATATGTTTATATATTTTTTTTCTGTTATGAATTCCAATATGATTATTACATATATATTTTCTTTCAATAGAAGGCTTGTACTTCAAATGGACAGCATCCTCTGAGGAAGCCCAGGACATGGGCGAAACATGTTAGGAATTCCACCTAAAAGTGTATCCATAAAAGCTGTATTCCATGTATTGCCATAATTGTTTTTAAACAATAATCTGTGTTTAAATAAAACATATTTTTTATATTACTCTTTGAGATCACTGTATCTTACTTGCACCTTAAAAATCCCATAAAACCTCCATATATCAACAAAAAAAGTGCAAAAATGGTCTGACGACCTGAAGTAAGAAATGGAGAACAGGGCCTGCCAGTGAAGGTATTAAAACGATGGACCTCTGTAGCTACAGTTACTGTGTAGTAATTCATTATCAAATCACTGAAGTTGTTCAAGTCTTTCTCTCAGTTCAGTTCACCCTTCTCACCTCTCCCTGTGACTTAGCAGCCTTCTAATCTGTAAAGCTGAACCCTAGGTAGATATAATAACCACTAATAAATGACGTTTTGTAATCATTAATAGAACATTACTTTTATTTTTTAAATAGTAATTATTATTTAGTGCCTAATTTTGGCCTGGTCAGTTCATGTGCTGACAAGGAACACACTGATAGGCGGAGAAAGCAGAGTGACAGACATATGAGTTCATTGCGGTGCTTCTTCTCCTATCCCTGTCAGGTTCAGTATGACCTTGGGATCAGGGAATGTGGCTGAATGATGCTGAACATCAGACTGAGGTCATTTTGCAATGGAAAATAAATACTAGGTGGGGTGCATTAATAGCAAATATTGAAAAAAAATGTTTTATTTGATTATTTAACTGCTTCCAGGTACAAATAAGGCCAAAGATAAGTCCAAGGAAAAAAACAAGCTTAACTTACCGACCAGCTCTCAGACAACCAATTAGACCTGTCTAACAGTATGCGTTAAAAAAAAAAAAGGGGTTTAGTCTGCACACATTAGCAAATGCATGCGTAAGCCACAGAGCCTCGTCAAGGCACCCTGGTATCTGTGGTCCCTAACACTAACTTATAAGTGTCCCCACAGTGGAGGCACATGCATTCTGATGGATAGGTGAGAGCAAGTGGACTGAAGGAGAGCCACTCCTTCTTAAAAGGTACAGGGGTACACTGAACACCCAGCATATAGCACAATGGCTGCAATGTTGTCAGTGCGTTGCCTGACCAAAAAACACTACAGTGATACAAAAAAGACGCCACTGTGCCATATCAAATGCTCCCACTGTACCATATCAAATGCTCCCACTGTGCCATATCAAATGCTCCCACTGTGCCATATCAAATGCTCCCACTGTGCCCCATCAAATGCTCCCACTGTGCCCATCAAATGCTGCCACTGTGCCATATCAAATGCTCCCACTGCGCCCATCAAATGCTGCCAGTGTGCCCGCCCGCCGTCTGCCCGGCACTTACCCTGTCTCGGTGGGGCAGCGGGTGCTGGCGGCCAGCGGTGTCCTCCATGCTTCTTGATGTCTTCTCCCATCTTATCTTCCCGTCCTTGCTATGATTGGATGCCTGATAGGCATCCAATCACAGTGCCTGTTGTTTCAGCCAATCAGGTGATGGGTAACAGACCTAAGCACCTGATTGGCGGAGATGCAATTCATTGTTAGGAAAGCAAATATTAATTTGCTTTCCTAACACAGCTGAGTGAACTGTGAGCGCCCAGCATGGCGCTTGCTGTTTACCTTTTTTTACGCATATTAGAGCCTATGGCTCTAATCAGGTCCTTCAAAAAAATACCCGCCACTGTAAATCAGGAATAGGGGGTGGCCGCGGCAGCCATAGATGGATTCATGCAATGCATGAATCTATCTATTGGTGATAGAGGCTGTGGCAGGAGAGAGGGGTCATGCCCGTGCGCCGTTATGGATGCACCGCCAGTGACAGTATCTCTGAATCCTGGGCAGTGGGCAGACTTTCTTTCAGCCATTTCTCTCTACCCGTCCTGTGATGTCCGGCTTCACATCCACAGTCAGACAGGGTGAGGTGACAGCTGCTACACCTGGAATGACTGTGTGTGAGCTGTCACAGCAAGGGCAACTGTGGCTGGGGAGGGACCGAGGCTAAATAAGCATGTAATCAACTCTTACAATTTCCATCATCCAATCATGTGCAAGCAAAAATGTTATTTTTTATTTTCCTTGCACCTGTTTGGGTATTTAGTAAATCAATCCCCATGTAATCAGATTACAGATTGCATGAAACCAACTAGTTGTTTTGCAACCTAAACAAATTCCTATGCTTTATTCATTGTAGATTTTTGTAAGGGGAATTTAAGCAATTTTGTTGCATGTGGGGAAATTCAATGTCTTCCCTACTAAGTCCCCCCCCCCCCCCAACTCCCTTTAGAATTGTGAGGACATTCTAATTTAGTAATATTGTAATATAAGTTATATTCTTGTGTGGAATCAAACAAAGTATATTGATAGATTTGGTTTAATGGTAAATCATCTTTGATAGCAGTAAAGAAAACATCAATTTTTCTCTATTGTTAACACCAGCAGAGGCATGCAGAATGTGACCGGTTTAAAATATCAAGTTGCTATATAGCCACAAAGCAATTTTGTAAGAGATAGTCAAAAAACAGCATATTAAACTCAGCAGTACATGTCTATTCTAGCTTTGTTTGCCATGCTAGAAGTATTCAGCATGGGGTAAGCAACCTGTTACTCTACAGGTCCCTTCTGGTGATCAGTGGGGAGTAACAATTTGCCTGAATCTGTTCTAGAAAAGAAACTGCACTTATATTTTTAGAGAGTTGTTCTGGCTCATATCAGTATGAAAAAAGTACATCCAGAATACTGATATTTCAATTGCATGATGTGCAATGAAAAAAAAACTCAACACAAACGGCAAAATGCAACATGCTTAACATTCCTTAGTTGATGAAAATGAACATACATTATGTAGAGGTTACATTCTACAAAGTCAGAATAAAGAAAAATAAAGAAAACTTTAGAATGGTTAACAATGCAGCAATTTAAGTAAAAAAAATGGTACTCACAGAAACAATTAAATCAGTGTCTGCACTAGCAGTCATGCTAGTAAATTGTTACCTTGCACAGTAATGCAGCGTACACAGGATCGGACATTCCGACAACAAAATCCATGGGATTTTTTCTGACGGATGTTGGCTCAAACTTGTCTTGCATACACATGGTCACACAATGTTGTCAGAAATTCCAAACGTCAAGAACGCGGTGATGTATGACGAGCCGAGAAAATTGAAGTTCAATAGCCAGTGCAGCTCTTATGCTTGATTCCGAGCATGCGTAAAACTTTGTGCATCGGAATTGTGTACACACGATCAGAATTTCCAATGGATTTTGTTGTCAGACAATTTGAGATCCAGAGCTCAAATTTTGTGTGTCGGAAATTCTGATGGAGCCTACACACGATAAAAATTTCCGACAAAAAGCTCCCATCGAATATGTTCCGTTAGTAAAGCTATTTACTTAGTAATGCCGTCGCTATTTACAAATTAATTATTTACATATTATTTATATGTAAACATGGGTCTGCAGGTGAGTCATCTGTACACAACAATTGGGCAGCATTAGTAGCAGCACTTCACACTGCGATTTGAGAACACAGCACAGGACTAAAAATTCAAGGAACAAGGGAATTTAAGCGGGGATAGTTGGCAAGTATGAGGCAGCTGCTTTGGTCCCCACAACAATGACAGGGCCCAGGGCAGCTACCCCTTTTGCCCTGCCTTAAAGACGGCCCTGGCTTGACTCAAAATCCATTTACTGATTCAGATCAGGCAGCGATTGTGACTGGTTGCCAGAGGTTACAGTGTAGCATTACTGCTCACTGATTGGTTGCTAGAGATTACTGTACATCAATACTGCTCATGGTTTGGTTGCCAGAGGTTACTGCACATCATTACTGCTTACTAATTGGTTACTGGACATTACAGCACATCATCTCCTCACTGTCTGCATACCATTGACTGGGGAGGTGAGGGGACCCATTACTAGACAAAAAACTCCTAGTGATCCTCAGACTCCAGGGATCAGTGGCAGTGCTGGTGGGAGGGGAGGGTGTGTCATGTACCTTGGAGGAGACTGAATTTACAAGGTCGGCCTCTCTTGGTTCGTTCCTCTCTGTTTGACCATTAGTTTGTGGATGGTATGCAGATGACAAACAGTGTTTAATGCCCAGGACTTTGCATAAGGATTTCCAAAATCGAGAGGTGAATTGCACCCCGCGGTCAGAGGTGATACTGGCAGGAATACAGTGAAGGCGTACAACTTCCTTGAAAAAAGAAGAGGCAGTCTCTGCAGCGGAAGGGGTGCCCTTCA
Source organism: Lithobates pipiens (assembly GCF_037356315.1). Taxonomy (NCBI): domain Eukaryota; kingdom Metazoa; phylum Chordata; class Amphibia; order Anura; family Ranidae; genus Lithobates; species Lithobates pipiens. Next base: position 512,934 of record NW_027507691.1, on the reverse strand, counting down.
AGGGCACAAAGTGAACCATCTTAGACAGCCTGTCCACATGGACAAAGATGGTGGTGAAGCCTTCGGATGGTGGTAACTCAACAATGAAGTCCACAGTGATCATGGTCCATAGTTTATCAGGGAGAGAAAGGGGTTCAACTAGCCCCCGATTCTTAGCTCTGTCATTCTTGTTCTGGAGACACGTTGTGCATGATTTAATGTAGTTCCTGCAGTTCTGTATCAGGTCTGGCCACCAGAAGGAGCACAGGACCAGATTAGAAGTCTTTTGAACTCCAAAATGCCCCGCCAAGGTGTGGTCGTGGCACATGTAAAGATCTGTTCATCATGAAAATAGAGACCCTCTTTCAGCTGGAGGTGGAGTTCTGGAGGTGGAGAATGGTTCTGAACTGCCGTCTTGATCTGAGAGATGAGATCGATCTGTAAAAGAAGAAAATTTTTAGCAGGCAAAATGGTATCAGGCTCCGGGGGAACTCAGTCCTGGCCAGTTCATCTTTGAAAGCTTCTGATAGACCGAGATAGAATTGGAAGCGTAGTGCAGAACTATTCCACTTGGTATCAGAACTCCATAGTCGGAAGTCCGAGACATAATCCTCCACAGGTCGGAAGCCCTGTTGCAAGTGAGTCAGAGTGGCCTCGGCAGTTTGTTGACAAAACGGGTCAGCATACAATTAAGCCATGGTGGCAAAAAAGGAATCTGCAGAAGCCAAAGCAGGATCATGTTGTTCCCGAAGCCGGTGGGCCCAGGCCTGGGGATCTCCCAACAGCAGAGAGATGAGGAAGCCCACCTTGGTTTCTTCGGCAGAAAACGTGTGAGGTAGCAAAGAAAAATACAGCTCACATGCATGCTGGAAAGTCCTGAATTTTTTTACGGTCACCAGAGAAACGTTCAGGCAGGGGAACTCTAGGCTCAGGAACATGTTATTGATTACTGAAGATTCAGAGGTGATAGCTGGTCTGGGCACCGATTGTAGTTGATCGTGTAGTTGAGCAAAGTCCATGTGCAACCCTTGCACCATTTGAGAGAGTACAGTAACAGTCCGACAGAGGGTTGACAAAAGAGAGACCTCCCTTTCAGACTCCATTAGTGGCTGACTGATACTGTCACGTACCTTGGAGGAGACTGAGTTGATGAGGTCGGCCTCTCTTGTATCTTCCACCCAGGCCCCACTGGGAGTGGTACAGGGGGAACCGAGGGCCAGAAGGAACACTAGTGCCTGCAACTGTGGACCAGGAGCTTTGCAGCAGAGGAAGCGGACTTGGACAGGCAGATGAGCCGTCAGGGCTGGATGGATCGTCTGGTACCCAGGATCAGCTGGACTTAAGGGGGAACTCCACAGGAACAGTGGAACTGGAACGTGCAGTGTGATTAGGTCCTTGATAGGCTTACAGCAGAAGATCGCAGAAGGTCGCTGGGTCAAGGTATCAGGCACCGGCAGGACGAGCAGCAGCGAAAGCAGGGTCTTGTAGAAAGCCAGGTTCGGCAGCAGGCAACGTGGTACAGGTCAGCGGGCAGAGGCGAGGTCACAAGGATAGCCAGGGTCAGGAGCTGGTAGTCAGAGCCAGAACAGGATCCAGAAGCAGGGTCAGAGCAAGCTGGGTTCATCAGGAGGTATCGGGCAGAAGAATAGCGGGTGCAGGGTAACAGGAACAGCTGAAGATCAGTCAGCAACCATCTGGGGTCAGAACACTCCTTTAAATAGGCCTTCTGGCGACAATTAGCGCGCACAGGTATGTGCGGACACCCACGTGTGCACGGAACCCAGTGCGCGCGCATTAGCGCACACAGGTATGTGCGAACGCGCAATGGATGGGAGCAACTGGTTCTCTTACAGGGTGTGATCAATGGCAATGCTGTTTTTTTTTTTTTTACCGACTACCAATATAAAAAGGAGTTTCTACACCAGCCACCAATGTAATAGGGGTTTACACTGACCGCTAATGTAATAGAAGCATTCACAGTAACCACCAATGTAAGGAGAGATTTACATTGACCAATGTAAGTGGGACATTCACACTGGCCACTAGTGTGAATGAAAGGATTTTACACCAAGCACCAATGTAATGAGAAGATTTACACTGACCGCCAATGTAACTGAGACATTTAGCCTGCGTTCACATTTGTGTGTGTCGGGAACGTGTGCAAAATCGCTTTCCTGATACCACAGAAACGTGCTGCCCTTTAGCAGATACACAGTAGTGCCATTAATTGTTAATGACACCCTCACGCATCTGCTGACATGTGCCTTGGCACCGTGTGATTTTGAAAAAGGATTTGGAACTTTCTTCCCGAATTTGTACAGCCGTCCGCCGCTATTTACATATGAATGTTGTCGCTATTTACATATCAGGGCCAGTATTTACATGTAAACACAGGGTCTGCAGGTGAGTCATCTGTACATAACAATTATGCACCTTTGCTTAGGATAACCTCCGCCCGTTAGCCACGCAAATAAAAGGCGCTCAGCATCAAAAAAAATATGCTTTCTACCTGGGAGCTGTGGAATTTAAGCAGCTGTTCTAAAAGGTATTAAATCAATAAAACCACTAGAAAACGTTAAACAAAAATCTGCGAGGTGAATGGATAAATCAATTCACCCGTAGAAACAACAGCGCATAATACTCAATAGAGAAAAAGAAATTATATGTGATTTGTGCTAGTGCAAATTATTGTTCTACGGAAAAACATGTATATCTTCCCAAATGTAGTCATACAAAATAGGTATTGTCCATGATCACTGTCCATATATCCAGATTATACTGAGTAATCAAGATAGTTTCTAGAAAAATTGGTATCATTGGGAGTAAAAAACAAGGTGTTGAATGTGAAGGAGTCGAGATTTCTGGTACCTGGTCACTGTAGAATACCGACGATCTACACATTGCCCAAGGTACACAAAAATCCGACCGTACCTCCCGCCAGACCAATCGTTAACTGTATTGGTTCTGTGACAGCAAGATTGGGTCAATATTTAGATAGATTCCTACAGATGAGTGTTCAAAGCACAAAAGCATATTTGAAAGACACTAAAAACTTATTGCAACTAATGAGTCAGATCAAATTGAGAGAAGGCGGAGAGATCCACCTAGTGACAGCTGACGTGGCCTCCCTGTATAGTATTATCCAGCATGACGACGCACTTTTGGCCCTCAATTGGGCTTTAAGTCAGAGGAATGACATCCCTCATGAACAGAAGGTATTTTTGGGACAAGCTTTAGATTTTTGTTTGTCGCAAAATTACTTCTGGTATAACCAGAATTTTTACTCACAAAAAAGAGGCGTGGCTATGGGAGCTAAATTTGCTCCCAGCATCGCAAACCTGTTCATGTCTGAATGGGAGGACCGAGTAATTTTCTCACAGTAACAACAATATAAGTCATCTTTAGTATTCTACAAAAGATTCATTGATGACCTCCTGATCATTTGGGAAGGTTCAGAAAGCTCACTACATGAATTCATGACTCAATTAAATAACAACAAGAACAACATCTGTTTAGAATACGAACACAGTTTAGAAAAAATACATTACCTTGACGTGGATATAATTAAACACGGAACGGGTCTGATCACCAAAGCATATTTTAAGCCTACTGATAGGAATAGTTATTTGCCTATAAAAAGCGGACATCATCCATTGTGGCTAAAAAATATCCCTAAAGGCCAGATTATGCGTATACGGCGCAATTGTACCTTAGACAGTGATTTTTACCCACAATCGGACATCATTAAGAAGCGGTTTATAGAAAAGGGGTACAATTAAGTATCTTTGAATAAAACAGTATCGGAAATAGCAAAAATTCCCCGAGATGAATGTCTAGAAAATAAATTGCAAGATAAGGCTCCTAGTCAAGAATGGGGATTCATCTCAGACTTTCATGCCCAGTATAAAGAAGTAGAAACAATACTAAATCGCCACTGGCATGTTTTGCGTCTAGATAAAGCGTTGGGACAGGTGCTTCCATCCCGCCCCTCATTTATATACAGAAAAGCCCCGAACTTTGGAGATCAGGTAGTGAAGAAAGTGCTGAACCCCCCCAAAAAAACAGAAACTTTTTGGAATAGGGATGGGTTTTTTTCATGTAGAAGGTGCCAACCCTGTATGAAGCAAAATAGCCCAATTAGAGGTTTGACTGAGTTCATATCCACAGGGAATAACAGGAAAATGGTAATAAAAGAATTTATTACATGTAGCTCTACGCACGTGGTATACGTGCTACAGTGCCCATGTGGGCTCATGTATGTGGGAAGAACGAAAAGGACCCTAAGGAAACGCATATCCGAACACATGTACAATATAGAAATCGGATTCAGTGATCATAGCGTGTCCCTTCACTTCAAGAAACATCACAATAGAGACCCATCTCTACTAAAATTTTGGGGAGTGGACAGAGTTCACCCCAATTGGCGGGGATCAAATATGGTCCGCGAAATTTCCAAAAAAGAATCCCAATGGATATATCGGATGAACACTATGACTCCTAATGGGTTAAATGTCGAATTAGACGTTAATTGTTTCATAAGTGATTTTTAAAATCGATTTAGGGAGGTCTCAGTATCCAGATTATGTGAAGAATAACCTTTTTTATTACCAACTTTTTTATTACCAACTTTTATTACCAACTTTTTAATTATCAATTTTTTTATTACATGTTTTTCGATGACAGTTTTTATTACAGCTATTATCGGAAATATTGGGTTTTATTGGTCACCCTTGAGTAGTATTACAGAATAATTGTGTTAGGTGACTATACATGGAATTTATAAGTCGTAAAGGTACATCCCTTTAAGATAATAGTAGTCCTATGTCGAGAGAGGGGATTAGTTACATTTTATATTATGTAGTTGACAAACAGGAAGTATTATTTCATGCAGGTCGTGATTATATGTGTAAGTTAGGTTTCAATATGAGAATTAGCAAGAATAGGTTTGCAGTTATTCGAAATAGAGATCCAGTGATGGTAGTGTAAATATGGGTAGAATTATACATCCATGCTGAGTACAGTAGTGTTTTAAAATTATCTTTAATAAATACATTTTTGGAAAATATGTAATATAAATCCATACGTGCATTTAGGTATGTAGGCTAATATAGGCTGACCGATAAACGTATAAGTTTACGTCTCTTTGATGCAACTGCCCTCTGGTATGTGGTAATTTTTACCATAATGAGTTAATTAGCGGAGACAGGTAGTAATTTTGTTTCATTGTAATTTTAAATGTATTTTATCTTGATTTTAGTATCCGGTGTGTATATGGGAGGTAACGGCATATTTTATTTTGAGTCATTGGAAGGTCCAGTTGCTTAGTCAGCTGAATATTGGACATAATGTCATGTTGTATAGAACCACTATATTGGCTATCCCGCTCCCACCTAATAAGTGGTTGTCTAAACAATCAAAGAGTTCAAGGATGCACAGTATATAAGCCACAACGTCGCATGCACAGTATATAAGTCACAACGTCGCATGTAAGGCAGATTGAGAATAGCGGCACTGGAAGCAGCCAATAATAGTCATAAAAAATCCCCGTCGCATCACAGAGATCGGGTTGTGTATAGTCCATTCATTGCATCAGCGACGGGCTCAATGGGAGCCTTGTGGTGGACGGTTTGCCTCTATCTGCACGAAGAGCGTGAGAATATAAGTCAGTTTCAGTTGAGGCTACTGCTTGATCCTATTAGCAGGGAAAAACAGGAGACATGCCACAAAAGGTTGCGAATCCTTTTTCTCTATGTATTCTCTGTATAATGAATTTGATCGTCTAAACTTAGAGCATCCAGATTAACGGGATGGGAATTCCCTCTGTCAAAGAAATGAAAGTCATTGGGATATATGCGCTGGATATTGTGAGCATCGTGAATGTTAGCATATTAGCACATTATCAGAAATCCGACATTGCCGTATCGGTGTAGTGTGTGAGGGGAATAAGATTGTTTTTGGTTTTTAGTTTTTATTTTCATTTTTATTTGTAATTTTGTTTTAAACTCTCCTGATTTTTTAATCTAATTTTTGAATTTTCTATTTCTTAATATTTCATTTTTTAACCCCTCTGTGTAATGAAATGGTTTTCTCAAAAACATCATTTATAAAAGCCTCCGACAGGTATCCTGTAAAGAGAGCAGCGTATATAATATAGGTGGATTAATCACTACACATTTATACAAGTCTATGAAGGGTTAATACCATACGTATTAAAGAGTAGTCAGGACTGATTGCCTCCACCCTCAGATGATGTCAATACGACGAAACGCGTCAGGGTGGTAGCACACGTTAGCAGCATAGAGGAACTGACAGGAGGGAGAAAGAGACGCACAGCTTTAACCGTGAGCTATTATGCGGTGACGGCAGTGGCGGCCCGTCCATAGGGGGCGCCCGGGCGCCGCCCCCCCTGTGTGGTCACAAAAAAAAAAAAAATGTAAAAAAAAAAAAAAAGTTTTAAAACTGCCCCTTTAAAAAAAAAAAAAAAGTTCTTTAAGGAAGTGCTCGAGCGCCGGTCACACTGCACGCCGGGAAACGCCACGCCAATGCAATCATGAGATTGCAGGCGTGGCGCTTCATTTGCGGGCGTTTAGCCCGCCTCAGGGCGCTTTCTGAAGCGCTGAGTAGCTTCCGCCCGGCGCTGTAGTATGTGTTACTACGGCCGGGCGGGCAGTTTGATTGACATCTGAGTTGACTCAGATGTCACTTCCTGTCTTCTCTCTCCCATCTCCCCTGAGAGAGGAAACAGGAAGTAAGAGGAGTAGAGCGGGAGTGCAGGAGAGGAGCGGCTGCGGAGAGCACACAGTCAGGTAAGTGGTGTGTGTGTGTGTGTGTGTGTGTCTGTCTGTGTCTGTCTGTGTGTCTGTGTGTCTGTGTGTCTGTGTGTGTGTCCTAATCAGGAAGATTGCCATATTCCAAGTCACATGTTCTTTTACCATTGGAGTAACAGTATTGAATCCATAACAAAATCAAAGACCAAGCTCTATACTAGTGGAGTCTGTGACCAGAGAATTGGCATTTTCTACAGCTGTTAACCTAGCAGTTACCAATGGCCTTTTTACATATGTTTTTCTTTAATGAAGAATAATATGCATGTAGAAGAGACCTACTTAAAGCTTCATTTATATTCTTTTTAAATCTGATCCTTATTTAATAACTTATGTACATTGTTAGAATGGTATGCACTTTGCTGCCCTTTGTATTTTGTGGAAAACTAATTGTACTCAAAAAAAGAAAAAAGGCATTTTTTGTTTTGTTTTGGCAAATACCAGTCATTCTATTTTTGCAAAGTTTGCACATGCTCTAAATGTCCACATTGGTTATAATCTGTTCTTTTCTGTAAAATGATCTGGTAAATGTGCTCCGTGCATTTCTTATTAAATATTTTATCTGCTTTTCCATGTGCAGAAAATTGTACTAGAATGTTGAGTGTGGATTTGCAGTTGGCAGGTTTTGTTCAATACTGTTCTGCAACTGACCTGTAATCTGTTGCCACTAACACCTCTCACTTGTCCGTATAACTTGCGTGTGTGTGTGTGTGTGTGTGTGTGTGTGTGTGTGTGTGTCCGTGTCCGTCCATGGTACAAGGAAAGAAAAACAAATTGTCTATGGGCTGCTTAAGAGCAACAAGATGTAGGTGTGGCTATGTGTCTTTCCCCATCCTGAGAACCCTGCCACACAACCCCTTTGCCTATGTTGTCTTTGTGGCAATCCTGGCCTGGTAGTGCCTAGTATGACACCATTTATACCCAGCAAATTGCACAATGTAGTGTTGTTGTGGGTTATGATTTCATCTTCCAGTTAACTACAGGTGAATACAAAATACAACTCACACTATGGCTCCTAATTCGAGTATTGTATTGCCCTACCCCCCCTCCCAAACACCCCATTAAAAAGCTTGCAATGACTGCGCAGGAAAAGGGCAAATTTGCAAACAAGCATCTTCAAGCACAGTGTACAGTAATACAAGTCTTTGTTTGTAGCTACTCATCTGGAAGAAGTGGCAGGGTTAAAAATTGCTTAACGTAAATGATTTACTGCCAAATAAATCCCTTCAACTTTAAAAAATGATCGCAGCTACGTTAGTTACTTTAAAGCTAATAGTGCCACTGGCAACACATTAGGAGTAATCTGTATGCACAGTCTCATTGTCCTATTTCCTATGTGTTTTATTTGTTGTGGTTCACATCAGTGAGTTTGATGTAAACTTGAAGAGTTGTGTTTTACTATTCAGTCATTTACATTTCAGATCTTGATGCAAATGAATCTTTTAGTGTTTGTGGATTGCGTGAGTTGTACTTGGCTAGATTCAATGATCCTTCCTTCCTTTTGCTGTTCTTCAAACCAAATACACATTTCCCTCACCACCAAATAGGGCCTAATATGTGCATATAACAGTGATAAGCACAGTGCAACTCCGATGGTAGGTAGGGAGTCTATGTCTATGTACACAGCTACTGTATTTGCAGGACAATGAAATTCTGGATACACGCCAATATCATTCTACAAATTCTGGGTGTGGCTTATGAGAAGTGGGAGGGGCCAACCGTGGATGGGCGGGGTCTTGCGCCCCCCCATCCTAAAACTTCACCAGCCGCCACTGGGTGACGGCCATTGGCGGCTGATGCTATTACTTCTCCCTAGACTGTGATAAAGAACTATGCACGCTGAGTGAACCAATGCTTTAAAGAATTGTTTCTTTGTGAGTGCAATATTTTTATTAAAATAAATTGTGTTTTTACAAGACAGTATTACGCTATGTTTGTTTCCCGTAATTGCTTTTTTCGGAGATCTTGAATCACCCGGCACTTATGAAGTGGATGAGATCCAGCCGATGAGTAATATCTGAGAGCCCGTGTAACCAAGCACATCTGATCGTGTATTACCTGGCGCTTATGAAACGGATGAGATCGAGCCGATGAGGAGTAATATCTGAGAGCCTATGTAACCAGGCACATCTGGTAAGAATATTACTAAGGGGGGTCACCTCATGCTTGAGATTGCACCCCAGCAAATTTGGGATCACTGCATTTTACTGTTGGAAGTTTAATCATGTTAAGGAAGGATTGCATCGTATACTCCTTATGATCTGTACCAGGACACTTTGTTTCAGTTTTGCTTTTTATTTTCTGTTTATGGACTGAAATAGATATTCCGTTTCAGTTTTTTTCCCTGAAACTATCTTGATTACTCAGTATAATCTGGATATATGGACAGTGATCATGGACAATACCTATTTTGTATGACTACATTTGGGAAGATATACATGTTTTTCCGTAGAACAATAATTTGCACTAGCACAAATCACATATAATTTCTTTTTCTCTATTGAGTATTATGCGCTGTTGTTTCTACGGGTGAATTGATTTATCCATTCACCTCGCAGATTTTTGTTTAACATGTACATAACAATAGGGCAGAGCTGGGCAGCCTTAGTAACAGAACTTCACACTGAGATATCAGGACACAGCACAGGACTAAAACCTCAAGGGATGAGGGAATTTAAACTGGGATAGTTGGCTAGTATGAGGCAGCTGCTTTGGGCCCCACAACAATGACAGTGCCCAGGGCAGCTGCTCCTTTTGCCCTGCCTTGAAGACGGCCCTGCACCAAGTAGATAATCTTGCACCTGCCAATGTGATTTTTTTTTTTTTTTGGCACTCTCAGAATGCAGTAACGTAGTAGCAGTGTGTTACGCTCAGAATGAGAGTTTAGGAGTGCGTTGTGATCAGCATGCATGATACAGGAGTACATTACACTCAGAACACAGGGTTCAGGAGTGTGTTATGCTCAGAATATAGGGTTTAGCAGGGTGTTATGCTCACAATGTAGGGTTCAGGAGTGCTCTATGCAGAGAGTGCAGGGTTCAGGAATGCGTTATGCTCAAAGCAGGATTCAGGATTGCATTAGGCCGCGTACACACGCGGGGACTGTTCGCCCAACTTTGTCCGTCAAACAGTTTCAGCAAACAGTCCGCTCAAAATTAGCATGGACGGACATGGCCACACACGACGAACGAATAGTTTGCTGAAACCGTGCGCGATGACGTGAACGGCACGTACGACGGGACGAAAAATACGACGTCCTATACACTGCATTATAACTTTCGGCGTGTAAATCCTTTCTGAGCATGCGCAGAACTTAGTTTGACGAACAAGCCTACACACGAGGGGACTGTTCGCTGAAACAAAGTTTCAGCGGACAGTTTTTCGGAATTTCCGAAAAACCTTGTTCAGCGGACTGTTCGCTGAAACTGTCCGCTGAAAGCCCACACACGAGCGGACTGTCCGCCGAAACACTGTTCAGCGGACAAAGTTGGGCGAACAGTCCCCGTGTGTGTACGCAGCCTCACAATCAGAATGCAGGATTCAGGAGTGCAGTATGCAGAGAGTGCACCTCTGATCCCCAATCCAAAGTTCACCTCTACACCCTTTTCCAAAAGCTTATCTTTGTAACCACCCCAAACCCTTCTCCTCAGAAGCTAAGCTCTGCAGCCATTTTCTTCAACTCTGACATCTGCAACCTTTGCACACAAGATTCCCCGCCCCCAACCCTCCACTGTCCTCATCTGTTCACCTCCCAGCAGCCGTCCTGTTTTATTTTGGGGCTCTGTCTCTGGTCCAGTGGCCAACACCTGCATCTCTTTCTATAGCAACAAATCTTGATAACCTTCCAGCCCTGTGCAAACACACGTGTTCGAATCTGATTAAGCCAACTTTGAAGTATATTTGAGGATCTTTGAGAATTAACTATTTCCTGATGACGTGTCAAACGAAACGTACGTCGAGGCGGTATCCAGTCACGTTCGTTTACGTCTAGTTCCGGTCGTCCTTGGTCATCGGCTGCCCTTCGGTGGAACGCACGCCTTATACCACGAGGAACTACGTATCCATTACGAAAACTTTTGTTTTAAGCAAGCAGCCCCAGTGCCAGGTTGGGCACCAACATATGTAAGCAGCCATTTGGCCTTATGTTTTATAATTTATGTTTTATTAAACGGTATTACGCTATGGATTTTTGTTTGGCTTTTTTTATGACCCATCTGAGTCTATGAGGAGAAGCTTCTGTCCATAGGAGGTCCACCTGATTCCATGTGAGCAGGGATTTTACCCTGCATAAGCCTATTTGACTATCTTTTTAATTAAAGTAGTCAACAGCATCTGGTAAGAAGACATCTATTTCTTCACAAGTGGGGTGCCTTTTTTATGTCCATAAATTCTTGGTGAAGGGACATTGTTTTATTACGTTATAGAAGATCCCAGCAGTTGTTCTGTTTATGGATTCAGAAGAAGGTTTTCACTGAAAAAAAAAAAAAAAAAAACACTGCTTTGGACTTTTGGATTTATACTTATTTATTTATCTGTATTTCCTTTTTTTGGTGTTAGCACCTAATTGGGACTTCACCTATTATTGTTGTTCACCTTATTTTGTTTGCAATTTTTTTGGTATATTGCAGTTTTTTGTGATATGTTATGTATCATTTTAGATATTGTATGATCACTAGTCTCACATTTTTTATTGTTTGGTATTTGGTCTAGCGCCCCTATTATGAGTATATTTATAGCACTACAGGTTTTTTTCTTGTTTTTCTAGGGAGCAGCTATTAGTGTTTCTTTTAGCACATATTTGATTAATTGATTATTTGATTGTTCAATTTTTCATACATTTTTTATTATTAACTTTAGTGGCGCGGGGTTTAATAGTTGCTGTGTTGTCAGCCACTCTTTTTCACAATGTTTCTCAAGTACTGTCCTCAAGTACCCCCAACCAGTCATGTTTTCAGGCTTCTTATATTTTTGCATAGGTGATTTAATAAGTTTCACTGCCTTAGAGATTACCATAGCCATTTCATCTGAGGGCAATCTTGAAAACATGACCTGCTGGGGGTACTTGAGGACTGGACTTTAGAATCATTGACCTAGGGAACTATGTACTCAAATGCACCCTGCCTAGAAATGCCCATTCCTCCAGACTGACATCCACCCATCAGGACTAGGGATGAGCTTCGAGTTCGAGTTGAACTCATGTTCTACTCGAACATTGCCTGTTCGCCTGTTCAGCGAACAGTGAACAATTTGGGCTGTTCGCAGCAAATTCGAACAGCCGGAACACCCTATGCAAGTCTATGGGAGAAATCTAAAGTGCTCATTTTAAAGGGTAATATGCAGGTTACTGTCCTAAAAAGTGTTTGGGGACCTGGGTCCTGCCCCAGGGGACATGGATCAATGCAAAAAAAGTTTTAAAAACGGCGGTTTTTTCAGGAGCAGTGATTTTAATAATGATTAAAGTGAAACAATAAAAGTGTAATATTCCTTTAAATTTCGTAGCTGGGGGGTATCTATAGTATGCCTGTGAAGGGGCGCATGTTTCTGGTGCTTAGAACTGTCCCTGCACAAAGTGTCATTTGTGCAGGAAAAAAAGTCTTTTAAAATCACTTGCGGCTAAATTGTCGGGTCTCCGTAATACAGAGAACACTCAATGAGTGTTCTCTGTATTAGCCGACAATTCATTCATTCATTGATTAAAAAAAAAAAAAAAAGCGTGGGGGTTCCCCTAAATTCAATTACCAGGCCCTTCAGGTCTGACATGGATATTAAGGGGAACCCCGTGTCAAATTTTAAAAAAAAATTGACGTGGGGGTCCCCCCAAATATCCATACCAGACCCTTCAGGTCTGATATGGATATTAAGGGGAACCCCGCATCAAATTTTTAAAAAAAATTGACGTGGGGGTCCCCCTAAAAATCCATATCAGACCCTTTATCCGAGCACGCAACCTGGCAGGCCGCAGGAAAAGAGGGGGGGGCGAGAGAGCGGCCCCCCCTCCCTCCTGAACCGTACCAGGCCACATACCCTCAACATTGGGAGGATGCTTTGGGGGTCTGTGACCCCTCAAAGCACCTTGTCCCCATGTTGATAAGGACAAGGGCCTCATCCTCACAACCCTGTCCGTTGGTTGTGAGGGTCTGCGGGCGGGGGGCTTATCAGAATCTGGAAGCCCCATTTAACAAGGGGACCCCCAGATCCCAGCCCCCCCCCTGTTTGAAATGGTAAGGGGTACAAAAGTTTAGATTGTGAACGTTCGAGTCCCATAGACTTTAATAGGGTTCTAAAGTTCACACGAAGTTTAGGTCTGTTCGCAGGTTCTGGTGCGAACCGAACAGGGGGGTGTTCGGCTCATCCCTAATCAGGACATTTGGATATTTGCACAAGTCCTCCCAAGAGCTAGACCAGGCCTGTATCAGGCTGAGAGTTCCAGAGAGGATTACTGAGGCATGGTGGTGTGATGGTTTTAAAAAACTATTTTCAGCAACCTGCATGGCCCCTCCCATCAGCCACGATCTGTCTGTATTGCATAAAGAAGCACACAGACTGATTTAGTTAAAAAAATAATTATTATTATTTTTTTAAATAAAATGTAGAATGTATCCATGTTTCATTTATGTTCTCTTTATTATACGTTAAGTTATTTTAGCCAAAGAGGTGTAAGGTTTGTTTGGTTTGTGTGTTTTCTTATTTCTTAATACTTTGTGGATTAATTTGACATATTATTTGTTTATATGTTTCATAATAAAAAAAAATTTGATTTAAAAAACATAATTAGCATGTAGAGATGAGCCCTATGTTCGAGTTTGCTCGCTCCCCCCCCTTTTCTGGCCTGCCATTCTGCATGCTTGGATAAGGGTCTGTTATGAATTTTGGGGGGGGGAACCCATGCCAATTTGTTTTTCATTTTGGCTTTGAAGTTCCCCTTCAAATCCATATCTGATCCAAAGGGCCTAGTATGGATTTTGGGGTGGGACCCTACGCAGTTTTTTTTTTTAACTTTGCCATGGAGATCCTCTTAATATCCATACCAGACCCAAAGGGCCTGGTATGGACTGGGGGGAGGGGGTACTCACATTGTTTTTTTTCCTTGATTTTTATCTATATTACCGGGAACCGGCAATATACTACAGCCATGAGCAAGTTTAAATTACATTTTTTTTCTTTAGAAATATAATTTTGCTACAGGACTGTAAAGCACATCACACAGATGTGCTACTTTACAGGCAGACTAAGGGGACCCCCCCTCCCCAGGCTTGATATTTTTTAGGAATATTTAATTTTGGTCCTGCACCTGAAAAAAAAACGGTCGATTGTAAAAGTTTTTGTTGCATTGATATATGGCTCCTGGGGCAGTACCCGGGTCCCTATACATGAGAATTTTAGATTTTTCATGTTCGTGTCCCCTAGACTTTAATGGTGTTTGCATGTTCACACAAATTTTTTGCCTGTTTGCATGTTCTGGTGCAAACCAATCCCTATTAGCGTGTTAAAAATTTGAAAATCAGGGTAGGCAAAATCTAAGCAGTTAAAACCTTAGCTTTAAAGCTTATCTTAGCTTATATCTAGGGGCAGACCCAATATGCACTTACATCATAGCATACAAATGAATGAGAAAACAGCTTTATTCTTACAGTTTCACCATGAATTGATTTAGATTTTTTTTAGATAATCTAATGTCTCAGGATAAAAAAAAATCTCTATTTTCTTTTTTTTAAATGTATTTGTAAAATGTTGGAAAAGCATACATATTGTTTTAGAGCTATTTTGCTCAATAGGCAACCCACCTATAGAAGAAAAAAAACATCATCCAAAATAAGCATTTAACCAGCGGTGCTCTTGGCCTTTGTCCCGCTTTTAATTGTTTTGCTGGAATGAAGGCTGCTGTTTGCCTGGTCCCTGCTGCACTGCTACCTGTTCCCAGTTATGTCCTTCTTCCTAATGATTACATTAGCCGAGCCCTGACTGTGCCTTTCTGCGCACACACGCGTGTAAGTGTGTGTGTGTATATAAGCACAACCTGTCATTACCTTAGCAGCGGTGGCTTTCTAAGAGGCAGACGGCTGTTTGCAACTCATGAAAGCACAGCTGCTGTTTTAGAGTGAAAGATTTCAGAGGATAATGGAGGCCTGGCGATGTACAGGCCTTAGACTTTCCCACGCATATTCAGCGGGGCTATTATTTTTTACAGAAAAGAAAATTACCTTTTGCTGAGTAAATCACAAAGCTGGAGATGAGAATGACAGGTACCCTTTCTACAGGGGCAAACCCGTAAGCACTGGCATCCTTACCATTAACCCCTTAATATTAGGAACTGTAAATGATTTAACTTGGGTAAAACTCTGGTCATTCTTCTGAAATGCTTCAAATGTGTTTCTGTGTTTCTAAACTGGGACACTGTCAGGCCTGGTTCAAACCTATACGTTTTTTGGTTCTTTTTGCAGAGACGCACTACAGTCCATTTAGCATGGTTCCCTATGGGGCACGTTCATCTATATTTTATTCAGCTGCTGCATTTTTGGAAAGGCTCAGGAAAGGGACTTTTTTAAAATGCAAAACGGTGAGATTTTGGTTCAACAGACTTCAATGGAGACGCTGCAGATATGCATGTAGTGCGTTTTTGGCGCATCTTGCGTTTTTTAACCACTTTAGCTCCGGAAGGTTCACCCCACCCTTTCCTAATAAGGCCATTTTTTGTGATACAGAACTGCATTGCTTTAACTGACAATTGTGCAGTCGTGCAATTCTGTCAACAAATAAAATTGATGCAAATTTTTTCCCACAAATAGAGCTTTCTTTTGGTGCTATTTGATCACCTCTGCGGTTTTTATTTTTTGCTCTATAAACAAAAAAACATGGACAATTTTGAAAAAAAAAAAACAATATTTTTTACTTTCTGCTATAAAACACATCCAATAAAAAAATGTAAAAAAAATCGAATTTCTTCATCAATTTAGGCCAATATTCTGCTACATATTTTTGATTAAAAAATCCTAATAAGCGTATATTGATTGTGCAAAAGTTATAGCATCTTCAAACTGAGATAAATTTAAGGACTTTTTTTTAAATATATATTTGTTTTACTATTAATGGCGGTGATCAGCAATTTTTAGTGAGATTGCAACATTACAGAAAACAAATCTGACACTAAGTTACACTTTTTGGGGACCAGTGACACCAATACAGTGATTAGTGCTAGAAAAAATGCACTGTCACTGTACTAATGACACTGGCAGGGAATGGGTTAACATCAGGGGCAATCAAAGGGTTAAATGTGTTCCTTGTGAGTTGCTAACTGTATGGGGGGGTGCTTTCACTGGGGGGAAGACAGAGTTAAATGTGTTGCTTGGCAGGAACACAAGATCTCCATCTTCCCCTCTGACAGAACGGCGATCTGCCTTGTTTACATAGCCAGCTGCGTGTGCTCTCATGCCTCAGACCCGAAGAAAGATATCACCTACAGGTACATGATTTTGCTCTTAGGACTACCCTGCTATAGTGTATGTACATGGGGCGGTCCTTAACCACTTGCCGACCGCCGCACGACGATGTACGTCGACAGAATGGCACGGGCAGGCATAAGGGCTTACATGTACGTCCTTGCCTGCCCGACGGTCGGGGGCCCGATCGGGCCCCCGCCCGGTGCCTGCGGCGGTCGGTATTCGTTCGGGAGCGATCCCGGACGAGGGGACGGCCATTCATTCATGGCCACCCCCTCGCAAACGCTCCCGACGAATGAAAATGTCCCGTGACATCACTTCCTCTCCTGTAATGTAAACACAGGAGAGGAAGTGATGTATTCTCTCCTCCGTGTCGGTATTTTTCGTTCCGGCACCGAGGAGAGAGCATCGGTGAGTTGCACAAGCACTACACTACACAGTAGAACATGCCAGGCACACTCACACCCCCCCTTTACCCCCCGATCACCCCCCAATTACCCCTGCCCCCCCAGTCACAGTGACACCAATTGCTTTTTTTTTTTTGCATTGGTGTCATTTGTGACTGTAATAACTGTTAGGGCAGTTAGGGTTAGCCCCCTTTAGTTCTAATGTGCCCCCCTAACCCCCCCAATAAAGGTTTAACCCCGTGATCACCCCCCGTCGCCAGTGTCACTAAGGCTGGGTTCACATTGCAGCGGTTTATGAGAACGAATGTGATTCGCACCGCACTGCAGTGCAAATCACATCCGATCTCTGTGCGATTCGAGTTCAGCCATACAGATAGTATGGCTGAATTCGTGTCGCACCCACCGCACCCGCCGCAATTTCGCACGGGACCCTTTTTTTGGCCCGCAGCAGAATCGGATCGCATGGGTGTTCACACCATGCGATCCGAGTTTGCAGATCGCACTGCGATATGCGAACTGATCTGGGGGTGTCATTAACATTTCACTGACACTCCCAGCAGTTCGCATAGGGCAGTGTGAACTGCCGCCGGGAGGCATGCGATGCAGGAACCCGCCGCGGATTCATGGCGTTCCCGCATCGCTCCAGTGTGAACCCAGCCTAATAAGCGATAGTTTTTCTGATCGCTGTATTAGTGTCACAGGTGACGCTAGTTAGGCAGGTAGGTATTTAGGTTCGCCGCAGCTTTTTATAGCGCCAGGGACCCCCATATACTACCGCATAAAGCCCCCTGATTGCCCCCTAGTTAACCCTTTCACCAGTGATCACCATATAACTGTTACAGGTGACGCTGGTTGGTTAGTTATTTTTTTATAGTTTCAGGGCACCCGCCATTTATTACCTAATAAAGGTTTAACCCCCTGATCACCCGGCGGGTGTCATTTGTGACTGTAATAACTGTTAGGGCAGTTAGGGTTAGCCCCCTTTAGTTCTAAGGTACCCCCCTAACCCCCCCAATAAAGGTTTAACCCCGTGATCACCCCCCGTCGCCAGTGTCACTAAGGCTGGGTTCACATTGCAGCGGTTTATGAGAACGGATGTGATTCGCACCGCACTGCAGTGCAAATCACATCCGATCTCTGTGCGATTCGAGTTCAGCCATACAGATAGTATGGCTGAATTCGTGTCGCACCCGCCGCACCCGCCGCAAACTCGCACGGGACCCTTTTTTTGGTCCGCAGCAGAATCGGATCGCATGGGTGTTCACACCATGCGATCCGAGTTTGCAGATCGCACTGCTATATGCGAACTGATCTGGGGGTGTCATTAACATTTCACTGACACTCCCAGCAGTTCGCATAGGGCAGTGTGAACTGCCGCCGGGAGGCATGTGATGCGGGAACCCGCTGCGGATTCGTGGCGTTCCCGCATCGCTCCAGTGTGAACCCAGCCTAATAAGCGATCGTTTTTCTGATCACTGTATTAGTGTCACAGGTGACGCTAGTTAGGCAGGTAGGTATTTAGGTTCGCCGCAGCTTTTTATAGCGCCAGGGACCCCCATATACTACCGCATAAAGCCCCCTGATTGCCCCCTAGTTAACCCTTTCACCAGTGATCACCATATAACTGTTACAGGTGACGCTGGTTGGTTAGTTATTTTTTTTATAGTTTCAGGGCACCCGCCATTTATTACCTAGTCTCACTAGTGTACCCCTAAATTTAGGGGTGTCTACTTTCCAAAATGGGGTCATTTGGGGGGGGTTTGTGCCATCTTGGCATTTTATGGCCTTCAAAACTGTAACGCCCTTAGAAAGCCTGAAGGCGGTGCTTGGTTTTCGGGGCCCGTACGCGGCTAGGCTCCCAAAAAGTCCCACATATGTGGTATCCCCATACTCAGGAGAAGCAGCAGAATTTATTTTGGGGTGTCATTTCACATATGCCCATGGCATGCGTGAGCAATATATCATTTAGTGACAACTTTGTGAAAAAAAAAAAAAAAAAAAAGTTTGTAATTTTCCCGCAACTTGTGGCAAAATATAAAATATTCCATGGACTCAAAATGCCTCTCAGCAAATAGCTTGGGGTGTCTACTTTCTAAAATGGGGTTATTTGTGGGGGTTTTGTGCCATCTTGGCATTTTATGGCCTTCAAAACTGTAATAGGTAGTGAGAAGTGAAATCAAAAATTTACGCCCTTAGAAAGCCTGAAGGCGGTGCTTGGTTTTCGGGGCCCCGTACGCGGCTAGGCTCCCAAAAAGTCCCACATATGTGGTATCCCCGTACTCAGGAGAAGCAGCAGAATTTATTTTGGGGTGTCATTTCACATATGCCCATAGCATGTGTGAGCAATATATCATTTAGTGACAACTTTGTGTAAAAAAAAAAAAAAAAAAATATTTTTTGTCATTATTCAATCGCTTGAGGCAAAAAAATAAAATATTCAATGGGCTCAACATGCCACTTATCAATTTCCTTAGGGTGTCTACTTTCCAAAATGGGGTCATTTGGGGGGGGGTTTGTACTGCCCTGCCATTTTAGCACCTCAAGAAATGAGATAGGCAGTCGTAAACTAAAAGCTGCGTAAATTCCAGAAAACGTACCTTAGTTTGTAGATGTGACAACTTTTGCGCAAACCAATAAATATACAATTATTGACTTTTTTTTTACCAAAGACATGTGGCTGAATACATTTTGGCCTAAATGTATGACTAAAATTGAGTTTATTGGATTTTTCTAATAACAAAAAGTAGAAAATATCATTTTTTTTCAAAATTTGCGGTCTTTTTACGTTTATATCGCAAAAAATAAAAATCGCAGAGGCAATCAAATACCATCAAAAGAAAGCTCTATTTGTGGGAAGAAAAGGACGCAAATTTTGTTTGGGTACAACATTGCATGACCGCGCAATTACCAGTTAAAGCAGCGCAGTGCCAAATTGTAAAAAGACCTCTGGTCATTGACCAGCAAAATGGTCCGGTCTGAAGGTGGTTAAGCAGTTAATCTGCCCAAATATGCATTAAAAAAAATCGCATGAAAAACACATCAAAAATGTGTGGGCAAAAAAATACTGCAAAAAGCACCGCAGAAATCGATCAAAAGAAATCTGCATGGGGGCATGGCTTGAACATGGCGGCGTGAAGGCGCTCGCTGCTTAAGCTCCTGACTCCTGACCCACTTAACAAGGCTGATATGCCTATTTATCACTGTCTTTCCCCCTGCCATGACCTACCGTAAATGCAGGAAGACCAGAGGATCTTTTAAGGCTTCTCCAGCGGCACTGGGTTGCACTGCCATATCGCTGGGGATTTCCACTTTAGGTGATAGTTCACAAAGACGGTTCACATTTCACCCTATGCCGCCACTCAGAGCTACCTGCTCTCTTCACCTTCCTGGCTATGGAGTCCATATCTATACCTGATTGGCTGCACCCAATGCCTAGCAGGGATTCTAGATCTATCGCACGGGCTCCCAGACCCGGGCTTCCTCACCGATTTACCAGGCGGAGGAGAGGTGACCTAACATCAGTTCGGATCCACAAGCCTTAAATTTGGGTCTGTTATCCACTGACGGAGTACCCTTGCTGACGGGAGGTCCGTGGTCTGGTCTGTCCTTTGGCTCTGGCTGGATCCACCCATGCAAAAAGAGACCCTTTAACTCAGCTTCCAAAGACTCTGTTCCCCCGTCACATCCCCAGCTCTGATCTTGTGATGGCCTTATTGGGTTGTCCCCACTCACCCCCCGGGATTGATTGTTGGGTGCATATCCTCCCGCCTGATGGTCTCATCAGCACATCTGTACTTATTAGGACAGAGAAGCTGTACTTTGAACTTCCAGCAGAGGTCTCGGGGCTATGTTGATATTGTGGGGTTCAGGGCCGCCGTGATTGTGGGGGGGTGGGGTAAGGGACTTTACTATGTGGGGCTTGCTCTTGTGCCTGCTGGGGGGATCTCTTCAGTGTGCAATGCCAGTAGGGGATCATCTTTGCCCAGGTTTAATTTTCCCGAGTAGGGGAGGGATAATGGGGGAGACTCCATGCCCTTGAGACGGAACTGTTATTTTGCTGGTGTCCCCCCCCACCCTGCCCTCTCCTCCATTTCCCCTTTCCCCTCCCCCCTCTTTCTCCTCCCCCATTTTTCCCCCTTCTTACTCCTTTCCTCATCCCTCTTTCTCCTCTCCTCCCCCTCCTTCCTATCCCCTCCCCTCCTCCTTCTCCTCCCACTTCCCCTACTCCTCCCCCTCCTCCTCCCTTTCCCTCTCCCCTCCTTCCCTTTCCCTTCCCCCCTCCTCTTTCTCCTCCCCCCTCTTCCACCCTTCCCCACCCAGGATTTACTCCCCTGCCTCCTACCTTCCTTCACACCATCTCTCTTGCTGGCCAGGCCAGATCGCTTTCCCCATGGCCCTGTTTTCCTTCTGGGGGGGTGGGGGTGCTTCAGTCACAATCAGGTTTTATTGTCTTTAAAAAAATTATCAAAACAACAGTTATCATGCTGTTTTTAATGCGGGGGATGCCCCCCATGAACTTGAGTGGTCTGCCATTTTGTGTGAAGATGTTATCTATGGTTTCCTTCTATGGTTATGTTCTAAGTGTTATCATTAAGCTTGCAGGCTGTGCCATACCATGTGCTGCAACAAGTGTGGCGGGGCACCAGGGGTGGCATTGTCTGCCATACCAGCCTCTATTATATTATATGTTATGTATTTTGTCTTTTTTTCTTTATGGTGTGGGTCAGACCTCTGACCCCTGCTGTGTACAACCGTTTCCCCCACATAGGGTCGAACCTGATAGTTGACTCATTTTTTTCTTTAGAGCTACTGTGGTGCTTTGAGACCAGGTCTCTCCTACGCCTTTGGCAAATTAGCTTTCTGTGATTCCCTATTCTCTCTATCTTTGCTCTTCTCCTCTTCCCCTTCCTCACTTTTCTTTCCCCATCTTTCCATCCCCCCCCCCATTTTTTTTCCCCTTGGGGGACTCCACCAGTGCCCGGCATGGCCGTGGGTAAAGCGGAGCCTGTTTTTCTTGTCATCATCAATGTCAAGAAACTAAGCACCCCGAAGAAGCGCTCCATGGTGCTTACTAACCTGAAACATAGGAAGGCTCATGTATGCTTTCTCCAGGAGACACATTTTCGTGCTGAAAGAATACCAAAACTCTATGACCAATTTTTCCCAATGGTATACCACGGGTGCTCCACTGACTGGTGGAGTGATGCGGAGGGATGTGCTCTCTTTGTGAAGGGAATGCTAGAGGGGTCCCTGGTGAACCTCTACCTCCCCAACTCAAACCAGATCGACTTCTTGGAACCAATTTTGACCAAACTGGGGGACTTTGTGGAGGAAGCGGTGATCGTGGGGGGGGGGGGACACGAACTTCGTCATGGACCTGGCCTTGGACTCTTCCAGGGGCACCTCTCAGATCTCCTATGCAGCGTTGAAATGTGTGGACGGTTATTATCCCCTTCCCGCCGAGCGTACCCAGATGTGCGTACTCGGCTTTCGGGGGTTATACCGGGATGATGCCCGCAGCTGTAGGCATTATACCGGTACTGTTTTTTTAGAGCCGGCGATCGGCTTTCCAGGGATGACTACCAATTCGGCTAAAAGCCGCTCGGCTGTTATCCCCCTGATTCCCCCCCCCCTTCCGCTGCCTCCCACTGCTCTGAACGGGCCTCCCGTCCCACCGGGAGACCCGATTCACGAACCTCCACTTCCAGGGGCTAGCCAGAGACTGGAACGAAGACAGAAACAGCTTTGTTCCAGTCTCGCTTTGTTCCAGTCTCGTGTGTACGCGGCATAACAATTACAGGCCTACAATATAAAATGCCAAATTTCCATGCAAAATAATTGTACCGCCTTCAGCACCTAAAATCCGACATAATCATACAGTCAGGGAGGTTAAAGGGTTCTCAGCCTTCATCACTCTGATTACCCAGTTAACTAAACAGAGAACATGCTTTCATTGGTCTCCTGAAGCCCAAAAGGCCATTGAGACCCTCAAGGGTCTCTTTACTTCTGCCTCCGCACTAAAACACCCAGATTCCTCTCTACCATTTGTACTTGAAGTGAATGCATCTGAAATTGCTGTGGGGGCAATATTGTCTCAAAGACAAGGAACCAGGGCCCTGCTTTACCCAGTGGCCTTCTTCTACCGCAAATTATCGGCAGCGTAGAAAAATGACTGAGAGTTGTTAGCAATAAAGTCTGCACTGGAAGAATGGCGCTACCTTCTGGAAGGAGCCGCACATCCAATTCTGAGATCTGCAAAAAGTTTAAAGCCACGACAAGCTAGGTGGGCCCTCTTCTTCTCCAGGTTCTCTTTTCACATTCCCTTTCGGCCCTGGTTCCAAAAACATGAAACCCGATGCCCTATCCCGGATGTTCCACAAACTCAAAGAAATTTCATCTCCAGACACTATCCTGTCTCCTGGGAATTTTCTTCTGCTTCAAAAAATCTGCTCTCATAAATTAAGCAAGCTTCCGCAGGACAGAGACCTTCCTTTGGGCCAGAACTACAGGTCAGAGATGGGTTGTTTTGGCACAAGAACAAAATTTACATCCCCGAAAACCTACAAGTGTCCATACTGGAACTTTGCGATGATCATGCACTGGCTGGGCATTTCAGCATAACCAAGACCACTGACCTGGTACAGTGTACGTTTTGGTGGCCTTAGGTACGTGAGGATTGTAAGAAGTTTGTGGAATCCTGCACAACCTGCATTAGGAGCAAAGGTTACAAAACTAAGGCATGGGGACTACTAATATCTCTGCCTGCCCCAGCCAGACCATGGAAGATGTTATCCATAGACTTTATTGTCGAGCTACCTCCGGCGGAGGGTCATACCACTGTCTTTGCGATAATAGATCGACTGTCAAAGATAGCACATTTTGTCCCAATGAAAGGTACTCCCTCAGCTCCTGAAATTACACAAGTATTCATTAAAGAAATCGCCAGACTCCATGGGGTACCAGCCAACATTGTCTCAGATCGGGGGTAGAGTTTACCTCCCAATTCTGGAGGTCCCTTTGCAAAGCCATGAATATTGAACTGTCATTTTCCTCTGCCTATCATCCCCAGACCAATGGGCAAACAGAGAGGACTAACCAAACCCTCGAGCAATACCTACGCTGCTTCTCCTCTTTTGCCCAAGATGACTGGATTTCCCTGCTCCCATTGACTGAATTTGCCTACAATAAATCCACTACTAAGCAGACTCTTTTCTTCGTCAACTATAGCTTCCATCCTTCATTTCTGCCCAATTCCCTTCCCAAATGTACAGTAAGCAGTTCAGGAAAAAATAAACTTCTTTTCTTCCAATAACTACTACAGGAAACCATGACCAGGACTCAGGAACACAACAAGATAATCTTTGACAAGGTGAATTAATACTAGCACCCGGCGACCTATTATGGCTATCCACAGTAAACCTTAAATTGGCACGTCCTTCAAAAAAAAACTGGGTCCTAAGTTCTTGGGGTCATTTCCTATCAGGAGGAAGATAAACGAGGGTGGCCTATGAAATAAAACTTCCTGATTCACTAAAGATCCATCCAGTATTCCATGTATCACTACTAAAACCTTCTATTTCCAACCCATTTCCAGGTCGAAGTACGGGTCCCCCAGATCCTGTTCTAGTAGATTGCAAGGAAGAATTTGAAGTAGATGCTATCTTGGCCTACAGGAGGAGAAATAACCAGAACCAATTCCTGATTAAGTGGATTAAGGTTAAGGGTTTGAACCCACAGAAAACTCTTGGGAGCCCAAGGGTAACATCCACGCTAAGAAAGATAACAAAGATCTCATCCAGAGAGGTTTGCCCGGGTGGGCATCCGGAGGCTGCCCCTTGGGGTGGCAATGTCAGGAAGATCCTGCCAGTAATCCGCGCTCCAGGTTCACTGGCGCGCATTCCTGTTGGCACCAAGCAGGCTATTTAAGCCTGTCTGTCACACACAGTCTCCGCTGTCTGCTCTACAGCATTCCGTGTGCCTTATCTGATCTGATCTGGGACTTACCTGTGAAGACCCGGCTATCTGTTTGTGACCATTCCAGTTATCTACCTGCATCTGACCTCCAGCTTGCCAAGAACATTCTTCTGCCCGTTCCTCGGTACCTCTGCTGTCTGCCTGATACCTGGCCACCAGCCTGCCTGGCTATTCTTCTGCCTGCTCCCTGGTACCTCCACTGTCTGCCTGATATCTGACCCGGCCTGCCTGACCTCTCTCTGTGTATTCCTGCCTGCTGCTAGTTCCTGGTTCCAGTCCAGCACTCCGATCTCCAGCCTACTTGCCTGCTGCTAGTTCCTGGTTACAGTCCAGCACTCCCGTTCCAGTCTACTCTCCAGTTACAGTCTCCTGTCTCTGCCAGTGATTCCTGGACTTCTGAACTGACTGTTGATCCTGCCAGGCACTCATACCACTCTTCACTCCTGTGCCCTCTGTCCCCATTCCAGGGGGCTGTGAATAGGAGCTGTATGGGAGGCCTCTATCTGCAATTCGGGCTAAAAACCACCAGGTACATGACAACGACACTTCCAAGCAAAGTTTCCTATTACTATTTTTTTGCCTCAAACATCTGTCTGCTAAGTACACCTTTTTTGTATTCACATAGGGGATAAAAGAATCGGGACATCTGAGGACACCAGTAAGTCCACACCTCCTGAAGAACTTGGCACACAAACTAAGGAAGTGGATACAGAACCTGAGGATGTGTATGCAGAGGTTCAGGAAGTGGTCGAAATGGTGTCCGCAACAGGTCATGTCTGAGACCACAGTTTCCGGTAATAAATGGATGCCTGCATATTTATAATACATGGTGTGTTTTTTTTTATTTTTAGGTTATGTGGATGTTCTTGAAGAAAAAACTCCCTTCAGCAGTGCAAGTGCTCAAGTACTTATCAGTGACATCATGGTGTGCAATTGGGATATAGAAAAGCTGAAGCAAAATATCAATGACGTTCAAAAAAGACTGACCAACATCACTAATGTTTTAGGCAAAATTGAACCCAAAAAAATATAAATTTTTTCGTTATTGTTGTATGTTTTTAAAAAAATTTAAATTAATTGCAAAGCCAAATTTTGAAGATGCACACAGTGTGTCAACATGTGCTATCTGCCATCATGGGATATCAATGTATGCATTTTGGGGTGCAATTTGTGTGCATCTTCAAAATTTGGCGAGTACAAAGAAGGACAACAAAGCTAATAAAGAGTCTGGAGGATATTAGTTATGAGGAAGAGACGCTTGCAGGGGATATGATTCCAATATTAAAATACCATACTGGTGACCCCACAATAGGGATACAACTTTTTTGCAGAAGGGAGTTTAAAAAGACTCGTGGCCACTCATTAAAATTAGAAGAAAAGAGGTTTAACCTTAAACTACATAGAGGGTTCTTTACTGTAAGAGTGGCAAGGATGTGAAATTCCCTTCCACAGGCGGTGGTCTCAGCGGGGAGCATCGATAGTTTCAAGAAACTATTAGATAAGCACCTGAACGACCACAACATACAGCGATATACAATGTAATACTGACATATAATCACACACGGGTTGGACTTGATGGACTTGTGTCTTTTTTCAACCTCACCTACTATGTAACTATATGTAACTATGTGTTTCTGCTCATCAGGTGCAATCACTTTAGACATACATGAAGAGACAGCTTGAAAGATACTCGTGGGTGTGTACTTCTATTAAGGGAGTGTCAGTGTGCTAATAAAACCTATCTTATATAAAGGGCTGCAGTAGGGGGGTGGTTCGTTTGGCCTGTGCAGGGGCCAGGTTTTTTGCTGTCATTTGTGGGGGAGAAGGAATGATATTGTGCATATTTACAAATGCCCAACTAGGGCTGTTTGTTTGCTGAAATTCTTGTGCATTTTTTCAATCAAAAGTGGGTTTATGTGACCGTGCTGTCAATGTTGTGTGTGTATTGTTCCTGTCTGATTCATGGTTTGAGAGCATCTGCTGACCTTTTGCTCTTTGATCTCATTGCTTAATCATGTACACAGAAATGCAGCTTCTAGCAGAACATACTCACCAATGTATGTATGTGTGTGGATTCTGGGCTGGTGGTGGGTGTTATATTTTTAATATGTGCCTTTTTAATATTATGTTGGAATTCTTTGTAAGAATCATGAATGTTAAGTATGTTTCTATAATCTTGCAGATAAAATGATGTGGTCTGGTGGGTGAGTAGTTGTACTATGTAATGTTACCTGTTATACACTGAAAGTAAAGCTGCGTCCACTCTAAGGTTTAGACAAATTTTAGATTGTAAGCTCCTATGAGCAGGGCCCTTAAAACCCAATTGCTAAATGTAGCACCATATATCCTGTATAATTTCTTTTTATGCTAGTAAATGAATGTACATAATTTTATTTATGCTGGGAAAATAAAAGTACATTATTGAGCTAGTTTTTGTTTTCTGTTTTCTTTCTTCTCTTTAATTAGTTTTGGGGAAGTGCCATATCTTTCTTTTATATCTTATTTCTATATGTATTTGTGCACCAAAAAACTAATCTCTTCAGCACACCTGCAAGTAAATGATAAAGGTGGAATCTTTATACAGTATATAACAGTTGTGGAAAAATGCAGGTAATGAATTCAGCTGGTGGATAAGCAGTGTTGTATGTGTCAGCCCTGGTTCACATTAGTGCCATTTGACAAATCGTGTGCCAAATCGGCGGCAATTGCACAGTCCTAATCGGTGTGCAGCACCGCAATTTACAAAATTCGTTTCTCTACTACTTTTTGGTGACTTCGGGGAGTGATTTTTATTGACATCAGTGCAGAAACCTGCACAGATGTCTCTGAAATTCAGCTGAACTTGCACAGTTTCCTCCCGCTGTCAGTGTGAACCAGGGCTCAGAATGGGCCTTCATCTTTGTAATTCACCTGCTGCTATCCCAGGGACACCATTTCTTATCGAACTCCCTTAAGTTTACCTTCAAATATGGTTATATGTAGAAACAGAGATTCGCATATCTGCAAATAAGCAAAAATAAAAAAAAATTAATTGTGGTTGCGATCAAATATTCGCAGCTGTGATCAAAAGAGCGTGGTTTCACCTTCTGACCCGGAAATTAGTCATTATAATCACCCAGAAGTTCCTGTGCTGGTCTCCTGCTGGCTCCTTAGCCAATAGTTACAGAGGGTGCACTGTCCCTCACTGTAGAGCCTCGTGCTTCCTGTGTTGGTGGGACAGAATTCCTCTGCAAAGAAGCTGCTGCAGAGATTGAAGTGAGTGGAAAAAAGAAAAAAAAGTGTTTCCCTGAAGCATCACTGTATTGCCAGCCCTATTGCTGTCCTTTTAGCAGAGTGAAAGTAACTTTACATATGTGTAGCATAGGTGTCAGCTGATTGGGGTTGCCACCTTTTCTTCAAGTCAAACCCGAACACTTTAGCAGCGTATGCCAATTTTTTTTTTTATTGTATAAACTATACATATATTTTGCTATTAAATAACATTTCTAATCATATGAAGTTAATAACAAACATCCCCTTTATATTAGAGTCCCCCTTTTACTTTTGAACTCCCTTTCACTGTAAGGACAAAAAAAGAGAGGGGGTCCCCTGGGGGTGGACTTTTAAGGCACGTATGAATTATAATAGTATACAAATTATTTTATTACATAAAACCAACAAAAGGTAATTGAATATACAGTATACATTAAAAAGTACACCAACAGGTATATATACAACCAGTATTGATGCTATGTCGTATCATTCATTTGAACAGAAACACCCTACGCGTTTCGGAGCTTAGAAAAGCGTGTCCTTCTTCAGGGGTGTGTGGATACAAAGTTTCTGTAGAATCTAATAAATGGCAAGGAACAGGGTAGCACAGTTATATAGTATCTACACAGGTGGTGACACACGGGTACAAAAAATAGTTAAACAGACACAATTTCAAAATACTTACAAAACTGTTAACATATATGACAATAGCCGCTGGGCACCATTTGATAAAAGAACAAACAACTGTACAGGACCATATGGGTATATTTGACTCCGCCAATGCTCGAGGTATATGCCCCAGTCCAGGGGCGGACTGACAACTCATGGGGCCCCCGGGCAATAGAAGATTATCGGGCCCCCAGGCAATCAGACGGGTAGGTACTGGAGAGGTGGGGTAGCTATAATCTAAGGATTTTTAGACCAAAAGGATGTTGGTAAGGGACATTTCAGAGACAGATGTAAAAAAAACACAGATTTTTACATACTGTCCCTGGGTTTACTGAGGCTGGCAACCCTGATGGGGCCCCCTAGTGGCACGGGGCCCTCGGGCAGTGCCCGAGTGACCCAATGGTCAGTCCGCCCCTGCCCCAGTCTATCTCTATTCAATAAAGTGTTGTAGAGATCCTGCAGGAGTGGTGTGAAAACAGGTCTGCAGTCCCCTATTGGGGGAAGAAGATTTTTTTCATATAAACTGGGACTTTTATAGTTGTTTTACCCAGAACACCCCCTGGATAGGAAAAAATGAGAAATAAAAAGTAATGATAGTAATTTGAATGGGGTAAGAATATATATAAATAAAGACTGAAAGTTAAACATTAAACAATGTTAACAAAAAAAAAAAATAATAATAATAATAATTAAATAAAAAATAAATAAAAAATAAAATAAAAATAAAAGATTTGACCCCACCGGGTGAGCGGTGCAAGTGGGGAAACACTGGGGCTGACAATTACAGTGCAGGGCAGAAACTAGCGCGTCATTTAAAAAGTACAAATAAAAAAAATTAATTAAAGTATAGGTTGCATCTGAGTAAATTAAAAGATGACAGCCAGCAATGTAGTAACAAAATGTTCGGCACTGACAGTGCTGCAAAAGGGGGCCTCCCTATATATTATGTGTATCAGACAAATCTGCTTATTATGTAATAGAGTAAAAAGAGTTGAGATATCAGATATCATCTGTATAAACAAACAAATATACACTGAATAACACAAGCAGAATTCACCTTAGAAGTATAGAACAGGGAAAAACTATACCTGCTATGATCAATATTACATAGGAGTAAGAAACGCAGGGTGAACCGCACTTTGATAACTTACTTCACCATGTGGAGTTATGGGAGAGGATGAGAGGTCCGTCCAGCCGGCGTCCTGCAAATAAGGTCTGCAGACACCGATCAGGGTGGCTCTGATAATAAAGGCCCCTTTAACTATCAACAGCTGATGCTGATTGCAGTGCATCAGCTGTTGGTGAGCACGTATCTCCCTGCTACAGGTCAGCCCCCTGGGCGGTGTGCGCGGAGCCAAGCCCCCCACGCCACCCAGACCAGTCCACAAATGGCGCCGGACCGGGGACCCGCCCCCTGCACCCGGCGCCACTGAAACGCCTATCCCGGGGACAAGACAAGTGCCCCGGGTGTGGCAAAACTGCGTCGGGCTGAGGACAGACCCACCACATCCGGCGCCATCAGAGCATCCATCCCGGGGACAACGCACGTGCCCCGGGAGTAGCAAGATGGCGCCGGGCAGGGGGCACGCCCACCACACCCGGCGCCATCAAGACGCCACCCCCGGGGGACAGCGCACGCCCCCAGGGACTAGCAAGATGGCGCAGGCATACAGGACGCGAGACCGCGCCCACGACGCCGCCAGAGAGGCCCGAAAGCGCCGGAGCGAGGCCCCGCCCACTCCCCCCACCGGCACAGAAACTCCAGTGGGCAGGGGTGTCCGCAGGAGAAACAAGATAGGCGATTTTTTTTATTTGTACTTTTTAAATGACGCGCTAGTTTCTGCCCTGCACTGTAATTGTCAGCCCCAGTGTTTCCCCACTTGCACCGCTCACCCGGTGGGGTCAAATCTTTTATTTTTATTTTATTTTTTATTTATTTTTTATTTAATTATTATTATTATTTTTTTTATTTTTTATTTTTTTGTTAACATTGTTTAATGTTTAACTTTCAGTCTTTATTTATATATATTCTTACCCCATTCAAATTACTATCATTACTTTTTATTTCTCATTTTTTCCTATCCAGGTGGTGTTCTGGGTAAAACAACTATAAAAGTCCCAGTTTATATGAAAAAAATCTTCTTGCCCCAATAGGGGACTGCAGACCTGTTTTCACACCACTCCTGCAGGATCTCTACAACACTTTATTGAATAGAGATAGACTGGGGCATATACCTCGAGCATTGGCGGAGTCAAATATACCCATATGGTCCTGTACAATTGTTTGTTCTTTTATCAAATGGTGCCCAGCGGCTATTGTAATATATGTTAACAGTTTTGTAAGTATTTTGAAATTGTGTCTGTTTAACTATTTTTTGTACCCGTGTGTCACCACCTGTGTAGATACTATATAACTGTGCTACCCTGTTCCTTGCCATTTATTAGATTCTACAGAAACTTTGTATCCACACACCCCTGAAGAAGGACACGCTTTTCTAAGCTCCGAAACGCGTAGGGTGTTTCTGTTCAAATGAATGATACGACATAGCATCAATACTGGTTGTATATATACCTGTTGGTGTACTTTTTAATGTATACTGTATATTCAATTACCTTTTGTTGGTTTTATGTAATAAAATAATTTGTATACTATTATAATTCATACGTGCCTTAAAAGTCCACCCCCAGGGGACCCCCCCTCTTTTTTTGTTGTGATGTTTTAGGATGTGGCACAACAAATTTACGTGACCCTGTCATACCCTCTCTTTTTTGTTTCACTGTAAGGAGGGACTCTGCAGACTCCAATGTACAGGAGAGCTCTGGGGACTCTAACATAAGGGATGCTCTGGGAACCTTGATCTAAGGGGGAACACTGAGAACTATCGTGTATGAAGAAGACTCTGATGTAAGGGGAAACATGGTGACCTCTGGTGTAAAGGAGAACTCTGATGTAAGGGGTGCTTTGAGAACCCCGATTTAAGGGGAACACTGAGAACTCTGATGTACAGAGAAGACTCTGATATAAGGGGAAACTTAGTGACCTCTAATGTAAAGGGTAACTCTGATGTAATGGGTGCTCCGAGAATGCTGATTTACCTTAGTGTACTTCAGAGGCAGGAGAGAAAAGGGGGGGACTTCAGTCACAGACAGGGATGGATGGTGAGCTCACTCACCCCTTGGCAGTCAGCACCTCTCATACAGATCTATCTGAGGCTGCTGGGCTTCAAATTTCCATCTCGCACTCTCCTTTTCTAAAGGAACAGCGCCGGAGATTGGAGTGTGGGCAGACACAGGAGTAGGGGTGGGGGGAAGAGGTGCAGATCGAGCCCTCTCCTCTCTCCTGCCTGTGTGGGTGTGTTTGGGGGGGGGTTGTTAGTGTTGGCTTTGGGCAGTGTGAAGGAGGGTAACACACACTCTCAGCTTAGGCAACTGCAGCCAGCAACCCTGCTGGGAGGCAGTCTGAAACCCAGACGTATGATTTCAAACCCGAAACTGTCCGGGTGAATCCTGGACAGGTGGCAACCCTACAGCTGATGTCACCATATTAAAAGGACAGCAATATGGGTAGCATTACAGTAAGTGTTACTAGTCCAGGTTCACTAAACTAGCCAATGCTCTGAAAAGCAATCCATGCAGATTGTTTTTCAGGCTCCTTTCTCATGAGTAGTCCGATCGGGTCCTTCTGCCCGTTTTTGAGGCAAACCCGTTCGGACCACACATTCTCCTCTATGGAATGGCAGATTTAAATGGAAATATGTCCGTTTACACCTGTCTACCTCCTATCTGATCTGGCAAAAAGAAAAGATGTAATGGCCTCCATTCCCCTCCATCTGGCTGTATAAGAGGACAGTAGGGTGTAAACGGACAGCATGAGCAGACACAGATCTGTTGCCCGGTCAGCTCAGCAAGGGATCCACAGACAGATCCCCTGCTGAGAAAAACTGGATCGGCCCCTGTGAAGATTGCAGCTAGAATGCAGATAAGGCCGGCCATAGACGGTTTGAATCTCAGTCTATTTAGCAGAGACTGGCCGAGATTCAAACTATGTATGGGAAGGCTGAATGTACCCAAATTGATTGATCAACTTAAGTACAACCAGCCTGTCAGATTTTACATACAATTATCTCTAGTAGCTCTTGTAGCCACTAGCAATAATCACTGTGTTCTCCTGGCGGGGATGGTTTTCCCACCCCCCAGTGGGAGAATACAATGGTTCCGAAGCAAGGATACCCCCATCAACACTGTCTGTGTTGATTGGGGAATCAAGCAATTTTTTTCCTGCAACCCGTGGGGCACAGATGGGAAAAAAACGAATGGGGTTTTAACTCTTTCATAATTTGGCCAAAATGGGAAAAAAGTGCTTGCTTTATATATATTTTTTAGCTTTATACATACAACTAGAACACCTAACAGGGTTATATCATTGCAGGAGATTTCCCCTCACTTTCTGTCTTGGTGTCACCAAGACAGGAAGTGAGGGAATCTCCCTGTGGGGATATAGCCAGCAATTGTTTATATATATACAGTGGTGTGAAAAAGTGTTTGCCCCCTTCCTCATTTCCTATTCCTTTGCATGTTTGTCACACTTAAGTGTTTCGGAACATCAAACCAATTTAAACAATAGTCAAGAACAACACAAGTAAACACAAAATGCAATTTGTAAATGAAGGTGTTTATTATTAAAGGTAAAAAAAATCCAAACCATCATGGCCCTGTGTGAAAAAGTGATTGCCCCCCTTGTTAAAACATACTATAACTGTGGTTGTCCACACCTGAGTTCAATTTCTCTAGCCACACCCAGGCCTGATTATTGCCACAACTGTTCACAATCAAGGCATCACTTAAATAGGAGCTGCTTGACACAGTAAGGTCCACCAGAAGATCCTTAAAAGCTACACATCATGCCGAGACCCAAAGAAATTCAGGAACAATTGAGAAAGAAAGTAATTGAGATCTATCAGTCTGGAAAGGGTTATAAAGCCATTTCCAAAGCTTTGGGAATCCAGCGAACCACAGTGAGAGCCATTATCCACAAATGGCGAAGACATGGAACAGTGGTGAACCTTCCCAGGAGTGGCCGGCCGCCCAAAATTACCCCAAGAGCGCAGCGACGACTCATCCAAGAGGTCACAAAAGACCCCACAACAACGTCCAAGGAACTGCAGGCCTCACTTGCCTCAGTTAAGGTCAGCGTTCATGCCTCCACCATCAGGAAAAGACTGGGCAAAAATGGCCTGCATGGCAGAGTTCCAAGGAGAAAACCACTGCTGAGCAAAAAGAACATCAAAGCTCGTCTCAATTTCTCCACAACACATCTTGATGATCCCCAAGACTTTTGGGACAACATTCTGTGGACCGATGAGACAAAAGTGGAACTCTTTGGAAGGTGTGTGTCCAAGTATATCTGGCGTAGAAGGAACACTGCATTTCATAAAAAGAACATTATACCAACCGTAAAATATGGTGGTGGTAGTGTGATGGTCTGGGGCTGTTTTGCTGCTTCAGGACCTGGAAGACTTGCCGTGATAAAAGGAACTATGAATTCTGCTGTCTACCAAGAGATCCTGAAGGAGAATGTCCGACCATCTGTTCGTGTACTCAAGCTGAAACGAACTTGGGTTCTGCAGCAGGACAATGATCCTAAACACACCAGCAAGTCCACCACCGAATGGCTGAAGAAAAACAAAATGAAGACTTTGGAGTGGCCTAGCCAAAGTCCTGACCTGAATCCTATTGAGATGTTGTGGTATGACCTTAAAAAAGCAGTTCATGCTCGAAAACCCTCTAATGTAACTGAATTAGGACAATTCTGCAAAGATGAGTGGGCCAAAATTCCTCCAGGACGCTGTAAAAGCCTCATTGCACGTTATCGCAAACGCTTGGTTGCAGTTGTTGCTGCAAAGGGTGGCCCAACCAGTTATTAGGTTTAGGGGGCAATCACTTTTTCACACAGGGCCATGATGGTTTGGATTTTTTTTCACCTTTAATAATAAACACCTTCATTTACAAATTGCATTTTGTGTTTACTTGTGTTGTCCTTGACTATTGTTTAAATTGGTTTGATGTTCCGAAACACTTAAGTGTGACAAACATGCAAAGGAACAGGAAATGAGGAAGGGGGCAAACACTTTTTCACACCACTGTATATATATATATATATATATATATATAATATAGACATTATAAGGCAGCAATTGCAAGCTATTTCCCCACAGTGAGATTCTCCCACTTCCTGTTCTGGTCACACTAAACCTCTGAGACAGCACATCGCCAAATGACATCATTCCCACAAAACTTCTGAAAGAATGTACTGACATCCTGACACCTATCATAACATACCTCATAAACCAGTCATTTAACCACATGTCGATCGGGCCATAGCCGAAAGACAGCTACAGCGCGGTCGGCTTATTCTGGGAGGGCGTCCATGGATGTCCTCCTAGAATCTTGCTCCCACGTGCCCCCTGGGGCGCGCACCCGGGAACATCCATGACCGCCGGGTCTTCCATGGATCATGGTAAAAGCTGATAGCGGCTGTTTACCACGTGCTCGCTCCGTCAAATGATGGAGCAATCACTTGTAAACAAACCGCCATCACGTCATGATGCTGGTTCCTCCCTCCCCTCTCTGTACCGATCGGTACAGTGAGAGGGGGGAGAGGAGAGTTGGCAGCAGCGCTGTGGGCTGGATATGTAGTGCCCACAGCACTGTTCAGTGCCAATAATCTGCAGTACTCTGCAACACTGTGCAATACTCTGCCAATACTCTGCAACACTGCGCAATACTCTGCCAATACTCTGCAATACTCTGCAATACTCTGCCAATACTCACCAATACTCACCAATACTGATTAATAGCGCAAAAATAGCGCAAAAAATAAAAAACACAGTGGTGATTAAATACCACCAAAAGAAAGCTCTATTTGTGTCAAAAAAAGGACAAAAATCATTTAGGTACAGTGTTGCATGACTGAGTAATTGTCATTCAAAGTGTGAGAGCACCGAAAACCGAAAATTGGTCTGATTAGGAAGGGGCTTTAAGTGTCCAGTGGTCAAGTGGTTAAGGAAGGAATTGTCCCGACCAAGCAAGGCACAATCAAACCCCTCCTAAAGAAGCCTAACCTTGATCCCAAAGACCCAAACGACCGCAGACCTGTCATAAGCCTCAACACCTTCTCCAAAATTATCGAGAAAGCAGTACTACAACAGCTACAACTCTGGCCATGGGACAGAAACTGCACTCAAAATCTGGGAAGACACCCTTGAAGCAGCAGATGAAGGAGAATCGTGTCTCTTTTTTACCAAAAATATGTGTATTTTTTTTTGCAACATGTTTTATAGCGGAAAATAATATATTAATATAAATATTAAATAAATAAATATTTTTAAATGTCGGCCTATTTTTGTTTATAGCTCAAAAAAAATGCAGAGGTAATCGAATATCACTAAAAGGAAGCTCTATTTGTGGGAAAAAAAGGACATCAATTTTATTTGGGTACAGTGTCACACAAACGCGCAATTGTCAGTTAAAATAATGCAGTGTCGTAATGCAAATAATTGGCCTGTTCATGA
The DNA here is from genome assembly GCF_037356315.1 of Lithobates pipiens. Taxonomy (NCBI): domain Eukaryota; kingdom Metazoa; phylum Chordata; class Amphibia; order Anura; family Ranidae; genus Lithobates; species Lithobates pipiens. Next base: position 476,821 of record NW_027507691.1, on the reverse strand, counting down.
AGGGGGTAAAACCTTCCAGAGGTCGAATGGTTAACTAAACTTCAGCTTTACATATGCCCCTTTAACCACTTCAGCCCCCAAAGATTTTACCCCATTCTTTTGGTGTTTTTTTTATCATCTCAGCAGTTTTTTTTTTTGCACTATAAACAAAAAAAGAGCGACAATTTTGATTAAAAAAAACGATATTTTTTAACTTTTTGCTATAATAAATATCTCCCAATTTTTTTTTTTAAATAAAAACGGAAAATTTATGTCAAATACTTACCGTAATTTTCCTTTCCAGATGGACTCCATGGCAGCCTACGTATGGGTTAATTCCGCCTCTCATACCTCATATGACCCCACTCTCATAAATCTTTGCTCCTAATCAGAGACCGTGTTCCATCACTTAGCCTACTCCAGCAAAATGGGAGGGAACACCTGCTGCCATGGAGTCCATCAGCAAAGGAAAATTACGGTAAGTATTTGATATAAATTTTTAGTTTTCCTGACAGACTCCATGGCAGCCTACCTATGGTAAATAACTAGCCATGCATGCCTAGGTGGGAACAAATTGCTGGTTCAAAGAGAAAAGGTTTAATTGGCACTGTAATGGAAATTTGTAGGTTCTGTATATAATTGTATTCTATTTCATATGTATTGCACAATGCACTCACTGTGCACACAGCACTAATAATGTTTTCAGTACATGTTTTGCATTCTTTCGAGTTCTGATTAGAATAAGCCTGCCTATGTAACGCCCCTTGTTACCATAAACGTACAATTGTAATATTAATGTGATACCTACGTAATCATGTGTATAAAAACCTTCACATGCGTCATAATAAAGGAGAACGGTTATTTGGAAAGATGCTGAGCGTATCTTTTGTGTCTGTTCCCTACTGCAGTAGTTATTAATTTGGAACCACTAATCAATATGAGGATAGGAGTTGCCTATCATCAAAATATCCATTTCAGGTGGCGAGCCAGCCAGGAGTCGAACCTAGAATCTTCTGATCCGCAGTGAATTTGGGTTTCAGGTGGCGAAGCCAGCCCAGCAGGGGTTATCAGGTGACCCTGAGTATCCGAAACGAGGAGCTTGAGACGATCCGGGAATTTCTGATAATCAGCCGGCTGAGGTAATGTCATGGTTATGCAGTGATCTTCCTGTGTTTGCTTACCTTCCCTCATGTCTTCAGACTAAGAAGCGAGCTACTTCCACCTGGTGGTTTTTATAACCTCTCCTCTAAGCATGGCTCCACCCCAGGCCCTATCAGGGAGCCTATATAAACCTGTGCACTGCAGGGCTCAGTGCTGATCAACCATTGTGTATTCCTTTGTGTATTAGCTTCCTGTTTCCTGTCGTGTGCTCTGCTACTGATTTCCGTTACCGACCTTGGCGTGTTCTGACCATCCCTGCTTGCCTGTGACCCTGACCTATTGGCGTGTACCCGACTATTCTGTTCTGCTTGTGGCCCCGACTTTGGCTTTGTCCCTCACCATCCCTATCCTCCTGTTCCCTACTGTGGGTGTGAGCTGGGGGACCCTGGGGGTCGCGACCTGGAGCCAGTTGCAGCCAAGACCATCTTCACCACTCGAAGCTCTGGTGAACACCAGCTGGCTCTTAGACTTCGCGCCCCGGGGACAAAGCCAAAGTCGGGGCCACAAGCAGAACAGAATAGTCGGGTACACGCCAATAGGTCAGGGTCACAGGCAAGCAGGGATGGTCAGAACACGCCAAGGTCGGTAACGGAAATCAGTAGCAGAGCACACGACAGGAAACAGGAAGCTAATACACAAAGGAATACACAATGGTTGATCAGCACTGAGCCCTGCAGTGCACAGGTTTATATAGGCTCCCTGATAGGGCCTGGGGTGGAGCCATGCTTAGAGGAGAGGTTATAAAAACCACCAGGTGGAAGTAGCTGGCTTCTTAGTCTGAAGACATGAGGGAAGGTAAGCAAACACAGGAAGATCACTGCATAACCATGACAGGTAAGCCTTTTGCTTACATTTGAGTTATCAGACTTCCTTGATCGGTAAGGCATTTTCGGGACAAAGGGTACCTATTTTACTCCCCTTAATCGAACTGTATTGATTAGTGGTTATATGTTATGTTGTCACTGTCTACTGTCCATCAGAGTGTTATAGAGAAAGGGAAGAATAGTGCTGTTCACAGGTATATGTAGTACATCTGCTAGATAAAGTAGTCTAGAGGCAAGGGGGTATAGGCACACGTAGAGAAGACTGGCCAGTCATTATGGGCATTAAATTAAGTAAGGGAATGATGGGTAAGAGACCCTCAAAAATGCCCAGCGCAAGAGGAGCGCTATATATGAACCGAAGGTGCGGTTCCGCCTATACTGAGCCCCTAGATTAATGGTTAATGTGGACAGGGATCCACAAAGGGTAACTGGGTTACCACCAAAGTCCACAGGGACAAAGAATCATGCAGAGTATACAGCTAGAGAAACAGCTATTTATGTGAGCAGGATGGATCAAGAGTGACATTAACACTAGACAGAAAGGGACATTTTGATGTTAAGTTGTGGGCTGAATTTGGGGTCAGGCACTACAACTAGTAAAGTCAAGAAGCAGTAATGAGAGTTAAAACAGAATGCTTTATATGTTGTCAGAGAGGGAAGATGGGATGAGCTCTATGGCTGCCCGTCTGATCATAGAAGGTACAGTATGTGAAGTATGGAATTAAAATACATTGGATGCAATGGATATCAGAACAAAATAAAGAAAGCAGAAGTTTAAGCAAGGAAGTATTAAAAAAGTGTTAAAAGAAAGTGAGAGAATGATATGCATGTGTTGTGTACAAATGGGAATAATGTAAGCAATTTTAGAGATATATTTGAGTATGTTTGTGAATGCTGGAACCTTTAGTTCGCTCGCTTGTGTCATGTACGCAGATGTGACCCCCCCCCCCCCCCCCCCCTTTGTGCTCTCCTCAAAGAATGTAGCTGGGATGAGAGTTGGTGATAAGCTGGGAGGACACCATGCCAATTTCAGTTTTTTAGACAAAACATTTATAACAAAATGTGCCGGGTTAACGAATCTAATGATAAACAATGTGATCACAATTATTTTTGAATCTGTTTTCCAAACATGGTAAAATGAAGGTTACAAATTAACCGTGTCTTACACAAATTTAATATCCTATGATAGTGGAAACAGTGCATAAAAAAAAAAAAGAGAGAGAAATTGAGTAAAATGAAGTAATATGTCCCCCTTTAAGGACATTTATCTGTGCATATATATTAGTGTGTGATATTGAAATTATCATATGAGTATTAATTTCTAATATGAGTTTAACAATTTTATTAATAAATATAGATATATTGAAACTGGTTTAGACAACCTTTGGTTGGAAATGAAATCAAGGTTAATGGGGAAATTGGTAAAAATTGAATTAGTTTAGATTAAGATAACAATTTTGTAATTTTACATTTATTGAGTGGAAAGAAAAAATATTAAGATGAGGTTGTTGATTTGAATACAGCTGCAATAATGTTTAACAAAGCCAAGATGGATGGGATACATAGGAAGTTTTTCTACAAAAATGAAATCTTAAAGTCTGATAATAACTTGATGTGCGGTCCATGATGTGAGAGTAATGATAACATGTAAATATAACAGACCCATCACATCAAGTCCATACATCCTGTTAGGATAGCTGCTGCCTGCAGCCAGTTGGTTTATAGTTTTTGATGGCCGAGTGCTTTCTGGTCCTTCATACATATTGTTGGTCCTTTTGTTTTTATGTATTTTTATTTTTGAAATCCAAAGCAGAATGTGTGGATTGTGAAATGATGTGTCCCTTTTCCTTATAATGCAGTGGGTATAAGTAGAAGAATACTTAGGGTTTATGGAAATCTCTGCATGACTGCAGGGTATTCTTATTTATTATAATATTGCCAGGAAAAAGTTGTCTTTTTGAAACATGAAACTGGAGTTCTTACACAAACAGCATGATAGGAAAAAGCCATTGTTATATTTATGCAAGCTGGACCCAGTAATGAAGGCTTCATCCTGATGTATCAGAGCTGTAGCTTTATGCAAAGTTGCTATTAGACAAAGTTACAGATATTATTTTGGTTGAATATTTAATTTTTAATAGTCCGACATTCTGCACAGCAAATATATAGCTAAGTGTTTGTCTAATGAAAGGTTCAAAATATGAATTTGTTTTGTGTGTTTATGTACAAATCTAACAATGAAAAATGTGTACATTTGAATCCAGCCACCTTATTGCCTCTATTGGAGGAGGCTGGAGACAAAGAAAAAGCACATGTGTTAAATTGATGACATAGGAATCAGCTGCTGTGAGCCCAGTGCAGGACACACTCCCTGAAGACCCGAGTATTTACTTTTTTGTAGTGTTATTCCTGGTTTTATACCAAGGATGAAGTTTATCACCCAGAAGGATTCCCTGTATTCAGAGTCATTGGATCCTTTTTCCCCATCTCAAGAAGCAGAGCTCCATGTTTTAGAAAAACCTGTGAGCTATAAAAAGAGTATATATTTATATAGATAGTCAAGATATAGAGAGCTTTTGGTTCCATTTGAAGGGCCAGAAGTTTGTTTTTACTTCGGCAGGTAAACCAATCAAGCATGCCAAGTTAATTTGATTGGCTGTTTTCAGCCTTCCAGGTTCTTGCTGAGGTAGCCATACTAACAGTAAAACTCACATATGGAAGCAGACCAGGCGACTCTAAGGATGCTGCATTTACAGCCCCGGACACTTGCTGGGTCTGTGCAACTCACAGATTCCACAACTAGTTCTGGCCCAGTATAGCTGGGATTAATAATTCAACTTTAAGGACCCCAGAACGAGAAGCACAAGTGGTTCACAGAGGGCAACTTCTTACAAAACAGGACTTTGGAAAAGGTGATCATTTATGTTTGCCAGACACTCTTTTCCCTTCAGCTTGACACATGGACCGTGTCATCAGTCACAAGTAGTTATGGCTGCCTTAGTAAATGAGCATGGGATAGAGCCAGGGTTCTCCACAGTTGTTTTTATAACATACCACTTCTTGTTTTACCTGTTACCAAAGGTGTTACCAAAAGCTGAACATCCCTTCCAAAGATAACAAAAAGATATATCCAAATGCCCAAGTCAGGATGTTACGAGTATGTATTTTGTTTGTATGGACATGTTTTCTGGATGTCCAGTGGCAAATGCTACTGCAAAGGCCACAGTAAAAGTGTTATCAGAAGTAGTTTGTAAGTACAGAGTGCAGAATCTACAGGGAGTAACAGAGGAAATCATTTTTATAGGAGAGTCCTTACTAGAAGTTTTGAGGTTTTATTTTTACACCCCCTACTGTCTACAATGTAGTGGACAAAGTAGAGTAAGACACTAGAAAACTTTTGCCTGAATGTTTTATTATATTTTATCAAGCCCCTAAGGGGATGTTGGACTCTCTCCCTATGGGATTTGGTTTGGGAGTGTGTTACTCACTTGCTTATATTTTGTCTCAGCAGCTGAAGTCCTCCATTCGGATCTCACAGAGAATGTTGCTGATTTTTTAAGGTTTTTGACAAACTCATTTATGTGTTTTCTCCCCAATTCCAGATCCTAAAAGTTTGGAAGGATCTAAAACCAAAGCCAGTTGACTTGTGGATTGTTAAGAGACATTTATATATAAGGAAATGTTTGGAGACTCAATACAGCATCTATTTTATGTACAGTTTTGCAAAACTTGAAGGAAAAGTCACCTGGATCCACACCAGACACTGTACTATGACTAAATGAAAGAAATCTCTGTGTTTGATTTGTTTCCCTCTTGCGATCACAGTCTATGGTATTTTTTGATTCAATTACTTTAATTGTAAGGGATACATATATTTGAAATGTAGTTTAGCCATGTTGAAGTCATATTTGTCTTTTGTACCTCTTCCATTGTATGTAGAATTGTCTGTGTTTACATGTGCTGATAAGTCAGCATACCAGCAATTAAGCTAGAAGGCCATTCTGGCCACAGGAGTGTACAGCCAGTACTTTGTAAATATGTCTTATCAATCATTTGTTTTTCACAGTGAAATGTAATTTTGTAATGAAAAAAGCTGCTCAGCTATTATTTTCTCCACAATGGAGTTTTTGCCTCTTTGGCCAGGACTACCTCCACCTAAGCGTGTGGAGGTTCCAGTTTAAAGGTGATAGCAGGTATGGTTAGTGATCAAAATATTGATCAAAAGAGAGGAGACTGTAATGGAAATTTGTAGGTTCTGTATATAATTGTATTCTATTTCATATGTATTGCACAATGCACTCACTGTGCACACAGCACTAATAATGTTTTCAGTACATGTTTTGCATTCTTTCGAGTTCTGATTAGAATAAGCCTGCCTATGTAACGCCCCTTGTTACCATAAACGTACAATTGTAATATTAATGTGATACCTACGTAATCATGTGTATAAAAACCTTCACATGCGTCATAATAAAGGAGAACGGTTATTTGGAAAGATGCTGAGCGTATCTTTTGTGTCTGTTCCCTACTGCAGTAGTTATTAATTTGGAACCACTAATCAATATGAGGATAGGAGTTGCCTATCATCAAAATATCCATTTCACCATGCATGCCTGGGTGGGAACAAATTGCTGGTTCAAAGAGAAAAGGTTTAATTGGCACCCTTAAACAGATAGAACATTTAAACCGAAGTTAACAGAAGATAGAGCAGCTGGCTCAATGCAATAGTGCATCATAAATGTGTTTATCGATGACCATGAAGCTGCTTTGCAAATCACTTCCGCCGACACATGACAGGAAGCTGCCCATGATGTAGACACACTCCTAGTAGAGTGAGCAGTCACAACTTCCGGAGGAGCCAGCCCTTTAGCCTTATACGCCTTTTGACTAGCCTGGACAATCCAGCATGCAATGGTTCTAGAGGAAGCACGCAATCCCCTGTTTTTTCCATAAAAGTAAACAAATAGATGATCCGACTTTCTAAAAGGCACTCTAGCTTCCAAGTAGTGTTTCAAGACTTCCCCAACAGCAAGAGGATGGACACTTGAAGAATCTATTGACTGAAAAGTTGGAAGAACAATTTCCTGATTCTTGTGGAATACAGATGTCACCTCACCTTAGGATTTGATCCTAACATTGAAATCAAAACTACCCAATCAGGGAAGAAAGTAAGAAAAGGTTCCTTGAATCCTAGAGAACGGAGACTCTTGTATTCGATGTTAAAGCCACCAGGAAGGTCGTTTTAAGAGAAAGATCTTTCATCGATAACTTATCCATCTGTTGAAAATCTTCTCCTGAGAAGAAATCTAAGACGAGGGGAAGGTCCCATTTGGAGAATCTCAGTTTTCTTTGAGGCCTAAGTCTCATTGCTCCTTTAAAAAACTGTCTGGTAAGAGGATGTCTTGCCCAGGATACACCAGTAAAGGCAGAGATTGCAGAAACCTGGACCCGTAGAGAGCTCACAGATAATGGCAGATCCAAACCTGACTGTAGAAAACCCAAAACATCTTTTATTTTCGGATCATTACAGGAACCACCAGAAGAGGAGACATTGTCCATAAATCTTGACCAAATTCTCTGGTAGACTCTGTTAGTACCCTGTCTTCTGGCATTTAACAAGGTAGCAATTGCTGAACTTGGACACCCTAATTCTTACAGCCTTTCCCTCTCAACCACCAGGCCATCAGATGGAGATGGGATGGGCAGATGAACTGAAGAGATGTTCATTGTAGCAGGAGATCTGGCCTGGAAGGGAGAGCAACTGGGTCCCTGTAACTCAGCTGTAACAGGAGTGGAAACCATGGCCTGTTGGGCCAATACAGAATGATTGCTACTACTTTGGCCTCTTCCTGCCTGAGCCTTGAAAGAAACTGAAGAATAATCGGGACTGGAGGAAAGGCATAAGCCATGTGGAATCTCCACCAATCCGTGAGAGTGTCCACTCCAATGGCCTGAGGACAACGACATCTCGTGTAGTACTTTTTCAGCTTGGCGTTACAGGGAGATGCAAATAGATCCACCTCCGGTGTCATTCCCAATGACAGGATCCAATTGAAAACTTCTGTGTGGAGAGACCACTGGTTGTTGTCCAGAGAGACCCTTGAGTGGAAGTCCGCCTGGACATTTTGAATCCCGGGAAGATGCACAGCTGTCAAGTCCGACAAGTTCGCCTGGGCCCAGAACATGATTGGACTCACTTCTTTCAGAAGGGAGAGACTGCGAGTGTTCCCCTGTCTTTTGATATATGACACTGCGTATTGTCTAATCTCATGAGAACTGAGGCTCATGAGATTAGACATCAAGTGGAGAAAGGCTCGAAGGGCATGAAAGGCAGCTCGAAGTTCCAACACATTCAAGACCACACCTTGGGGTGGAAAATCCCATCTGCCTTGGGCTACTTCTGACAGACAGTGAGCGCCCCAACCTCTGCTGCTGGCATCTGTCGTCCCCGTTATCCAGGACACTGGAGGTATTGAATGGCAGTTGAGGAGATTTTTCCATTGCAACCACCAGGGGAGACTCTCCCGCATGGAAGGAGTTATCCAAACAAGATGATCTTGCAACTCCGGATTCCACTGTTGAATGAAGTCCCTCTGTAAGGGTCGCATCCTCCATTGCACCCACTTCACTATAGGGGCTGTGGCTACCATGGTGCTGATTATCCTGAGACCCTGAGAAGCCCTGAGAAGGGGAGCCAACATTGCAAGGTGAATTCTGTCCCGGATCACCGGAATCTTCTCCAGAGGAAGAGAGATGGTGCTCTTCACTGTGTCGAACTGCTCCCCGAGAAACACTAGTGGCTGTGTCGGATCCAAATGACTTTTCTCCTTGTTCAAGAGCCAGCCAAACTCTATCAGGATAGAGATGACCTGATCCCGATGCAACAACAATTGCTCCTTGTCCTGTGACAGCAGAAGTAGATCGACCAGATAATGATGTAACCGGATACCTCTGACTCTGATCAAAGCGACTACCGCCAGTAAGAGCTTCCAAAATACCCGAGGCGATGTTGTAAGCCCGAACAGGAGACATATGAACTGGAGATGTCTTTGGTCTACTGCAAACCTGAGATATTTTTGAAAATCCTTTGCAATTGGTACATGAAAGTAAGCGTCTTTCAGATCTATTGAGACCAACCAATCTCCCGGTTGTATTGTCTGGTGTATAGTTAATAAAGTTTCCATCTTGAACTTTTCCTTTTTTATGAAGGAGTTCAGATATGTCAAGTCGATGACCGGCCTCCATGAACCATTCTTTTTGAGGACCAGAAAAAGGGGGAGTAAACCCCTTGAAATTTTTCCTCGGTTGGAACCGGGATGGAGACACCTTGAGCGATGAGGGAGTCTGTGTAAGCCAAAAGTACTTCTTTCTTTTCTTCTGATTGTGGAAGACTCGTGGGAACAAAACGATGTGTGGGTGGACTGTTGAATACCCTGGCATTTCCTAAGGAAACTGTTTTGATGGCCCAATAATCCTGAATCGAGGCTGCCCAGATGTGGCAGAAACGTAGTAGATGAGCCTCTACTTGCCTGGACAGGCTCTATATCAAAAAAAATGTGCATCTTCTCGTCCACCAGAAGATGTTGACTTTGAGGGTTTCTGACCAGAAGGCTGGGTTCTCCTCCAATTCTTCTTAAATTCACGACCCGTCCTATAGCGACGCGCATCCCTAGCACGCTCCGGATTTTGTCTGGATTGAACTCTCTTCTGGCCTAAAAGACGGCGATCCTGGGGTAAAAATTCCGACTTACCCCCAGTAGCACGCGTGATAGCTGAATCAAGTTTATTCCTCAAGAGGGAAACACCCTCAAAAGGAATCTTACACCATGCCTGTTTAGAGGCAGGATCCGCCACCCAAGGGCGTAGCCATAAGGCACGTTTAGCTGTAACAGAAGAAAGCATGACACGTGCTACCAGGCGAATAATATCCAGGGAGGCTTCACCCAGAAACGCTGATGCCATCTTCAGTTCATGTATCAGGGAATTCTTGACTGCTTCCTCAGAAATACTTCCTAAAGTCGCACCCACATCATCCGTCCAGCACTCCATAGCTTTGGATAATGCCGCTAAAGCCAAAGCTGGCTTACAGGCCATTCCTGCCTTAATATAGATACGTTTTAAATCAGTATAGAGTTTTCTCTCTAGACCATCCTTGAAAGAAACGGTGTCTTCTAGAGGGAGCGTGACATGTCTCACCAACCTCATCATGGCCGCATCAATGAGGGGAGCAGACTCCAGATGTTTGGCCTCTTCACCTTTAAACGGGTACATTTTTGCCAGTTTAGAGAGTGAGTTCTTTTTCTCCACCTTACTCCATTCATCCGAGATAATTTCACTCAGTTCACCCAAAAAGGGAAATCTTTGGAGCGCTCTTTCTTAAGATGCTTAAAGTACTTCCTCTGTTTAGAGGGTGCCTCTACCGACTCCTCCCATCTCAGTGCGTCCTTCACTGCTCTGACCAGATGAGGAACCAGGGAGAAATCAAATCCTGCACCGGAATCATCCACTTCAGCCTCACTTTCAGAAGATCCACTAAAAGAGAAACTGTCATAGGAGGGTCCAGGAATTTTAAGATGCACTACCTCAGCAGCTGAAGCTGGCACAGAGGGAGGAATGACTGTGTGAGTGGAATCAGATTTATTCAAAGATTCTTGAACAACTCTCCTGACCAAAGCCTCCACTTGCTGGTCTCCGGCACCTCTTTCCTTCACAGCTCGGGAATAACATAACTCACAGAGAGATTTTTCCTCTGGCACTTGAGCTCTACATCCCCAACAGGATCTTCCTTCCGAGTGGCCAGAATGGCAGTGAGACTAGTGCCGGGATCCAGACCTGGATCTATCAGTGTGGTGTCTAGAAGAAGACTAAGGCCGCGTACACACGGGCGGATTGTCTGCCCAACTAAGTTCGTCAGACAATCCGACAGACAGTCCGTTCAACTTTTGAATGAACAGACTTGACCACACACGATGAACAGACAGTCCGCTGAAAGCTTGCGCGATGACGTATACAGCACGTACGACGGGACTAGAAATACGACGTCCAATACACTGCAATGCAACCTTCGGCCGTGTAAATCCTTTCTGAGCATGCGCCATACTTAGTCCGTCCAACTTGCCTACACACGAGCGGACTGTCCGCTGAAACCAAGTTTGGACGGACAAAACCAAGTTTGGACGGACAAAATTACGGAAATTCCGAAAGACTTAGTCCGTCAGACTGTCCGCTGAAAAAGTCCGCTGAAGCCCACACACGAGCGGATTGTCCGCTGAAACACGGTTCAGCGGACTAAGTTGGGCAGACAATCCGCCCGTGTGTACGCGGCCTTAGGGTGTCTAGAACTTGACGCCAAGTGGACACGTCATGACCCAGACTGAACATTATCTTCGTGTGCTGACGAACGAAGATCAGGTCCAGAAGGGCTGAAATAAATGATAAGGAAAAACATTCTAATTTTATCCTGCATACTCTACCAACCCCCACAAACAGGTAGAAGGAACAACAAAATTTCATCCTACCTGCGGCCTAAGGGCTGGCTACAAGGGGGCGATGATACATCCATGGCAACAGATTCAGATAGGCTATAACAACACACAAGCAAATTAATTAATAAATTAATTAATAAATCTAGTGCCAACAACTGCAGCCATACAGTCCCCAAATACAGTGAAGACCGGCAGACATCAAGTCCCTTACCTCCGTATCTAAGAATACCAGATACTGCAATCGCCTTAATGAGCAGCCAAAATAATCTGAATCTGACAGGTATTTAAACCTGCTGCCGAATGACGTAATCACGTCATCCAGCGCTGCCAGTGTAGTTTTGCATGGCACTTGCATGCATGCTCGATCGCCGTCATCTCATCCCCACTGCGCATGCGCAAACAAAGCCTTGCTTTCAATCGAGACTATGTGGCTGGGCAGTACAGACAGAAAGCAGCAAACTGGAATGCAGATGCATCCCAGCTGCCATACCTGCAATTTTCAGCATAGGCAGACAACAAAACAAACACAGGCTTCCATGAATACATCACACCTCCAGCACACTAACCATCCGACCTGGCTCCAATCCACATGCGCATCACCGGGGATCACAAAAAGGGGGGCCTCCCGCTAATAGCTAGGACAAATGGCCACACTGCCGCTTGCCAGCCAATGGCTGGGTAATAAGCTCTTCATGGCATTGATCATAATCCCTGCGTCCACCCTGCTAATAGCTGGGAAGCTGGACTCCAGACACCAGAAATTCGTCATCGTGTGTGAACGGAAAACAGGAACCAGAACCGGATTCACAACTCCTTTAGGTAAGAACTATCCCGTGGTCCTTTAAGGAGGAGGACAAAAAAGGAACAAGGTCTTTGATTAGGAGCAAAGATTTATGGGAGTGGGGTCCTATGAGGTATGAGAGGCGGGATTAACCCATACGTAGGCTGCCATGGAGTCTGTCAGGAAAAACAAATGTCTTCATTAGTTTAGGCCAATATATATTCTTTTACATATTTTTGGTAAAATAAATCACAATAAGTGTATATTGATTGGTTTGCGCAAAAATTATAGTGTCTACAAAATAGGGGAAAGATTTATGGAATTTTTGTTTTATTTTTTTCTTTACTAGTAATGGTGGGGATCTGATTTTTAGCAGTACTGTGACATTGCGACGGACAGATTGGAGACTTTTGACACTTTTTTGAGACCATTGGCATTTATACAGCGATCAGTGCTATAAAAATGCACTGATTAATATGTAAATGTCACTGGCAGGGAAGGGGTTGACACTAGGGTGCAGTTAATTGTGTGTTCCCTCAGTGTGTTGTAACTGTGGTGGGGGTAGGATTGACTAGGAAAGGAGACATATAATTTTTCCTACTTAGTAGGAACAAACAATATGGCTCCTCTTCCCTGGCAGCACAGGGATTTGTGTGTTTACACACACAAATCCCCATTCTGGCGCTTGTGCATGCGATCGTGCATGACCAGTGAAAATTGTGCCCACCAGCCACACACATTGGGTCCCCCACCGTGCAGTGGCCACTAAAGGAATGGACGTACCCATACAGGATTTCGCCCAGGGGAGCCATTCTGCTGCAGTATATCTGCGTGAGCTGGTCGGGAACCGGTTAAACCCCACCTACTGTCAACACAGTGTGGCCACAATTTGTAGCATTTTGTTTTCTCCTTGAAGTATCAAGGGGCGCCCCTGGACTTTTGCATGCTCGAAACACCCCTGGTCTCATGTGAAAAAGAAAAAGTTAATGCTCTGCTCTGGTCTAAACCTATTTTAGAACTGCTTGCTGCTGCAGGCAGAGAGAGAAGGATGATTGATGTCTGCAGTCTCACTTCTTGGCTTATAGGCCAAAGCACATAGGCACACAAACTAGAAGTGAACTTGAATTTTTACAGTTAAGCTTCCTATTAGGACATCAGACTAAAGTCTCATAGGGAGAGTAAGCACAAAAGGTTGAAAATGCTATAGCCCATCGTAAGGCAATGGGTGAATTCTGTCACCATGAATATGGAAATGGGAATAAATACATGGATTATAAGATAAAATAATATAGACCTATAGATTTAAAAAATGGGGGTTTCATATATCTCACAAAAATGTGTCGTTTTTTTTTTTTTCTCTCGGTATTCTTTCTATAAATCTATGTATAAAAATATATAATATACTTTTTTACAAGTCCTTCCTTAGGCAGCATCATGGTTTGTGAATATATCTTGCAGTTCCTGGTAAAAAAAAACCTTGCTGGATTTGTGCTGTACCTGTGACCTTCATAAAAAGTATTTGTTTAGTAGTTCTTGCAATTATCATTAGTCTTTGTGTACTCTTGTCTATATGTGAATGTGCAAAGCTATTAAGCGAATATTACGTATTGGTAAAGCTTTGCAAGATGCACAGATTGGAATGCATGGCTGAGCATTCCCATTTTTTTGCAGCTAAAATACACAATAGTTACTAAGTGCTGCTTTCATCTGTAGAAACAAGCTTTTATGTGTCAGACGGCTCTGGTTTGAAAAGCAAAACAATAAGGGTAATGCAATCAAACAACATTCTAAAAAAATACTTTCCACCATTGTCGTTCAATAACCTCTGGTTCAAAGAATTGTTTTATACACATTCAAGAAAAAAGATCCACTATTTTACGATAACATACTATAGGGATAATTGTGTTCTACTAAACCAGTCTCCCAGAAGCTTGTCCCGTAGGAATGTTTTGTCTCCTCCAGTCTGTAATAAGTCCCCCAGCCACTCTATCTTGGGTTGAGTATGGGTTAACCACTTAAGGACCAAAATCTCTGTTTGTGATGTGTTGTTTAGAGGTTAAAAACCGTTTTGTTTTTTTTTGCTAGAAAATTACTTAGAACCGCAAACATTATACATTTTTTTTCTAACACCCTAGAGAATAAAATGCCGGCCGTTGCAATACTTTCTGTCACACCATATTTGCTCAGCTGTCTTACAAGCGCACTGTTTTTGGAAAAAATACACTTTTTTGAATTAAAAAGTAAGACAACAGTAAAGTTAGCCCAAATTTTTTATACTGTGAAAGATAATGTTACGCCGAGTTAACATGTCATGCTTCAAAACTGCGCCCGCGAGTGGAATGGCGACAAACTTTTACCCTTAAAGATCTCCATAGGCAATGTTTAAAAAATTCTACAGGTTGCATGTTTTAAGTTACAGAGGAGGTCTAGGGTTAGAATTATTGCTCTCACTCTACCGATTGCTGCGATATCTCACGTGTTCTTTGAACACATAAGAGCTATTTGTGGAAGTGACGTTTTGACATCGCTTCTTCCCTGCAATGTTATGGAGACGGGTGGGGGCCATCTTCCCCTCACTCGGCTAGATACCTAGCAAGGGTGAAGATCCAATCACCTCTGCTGCTGCCAAGGGATCCGGTAAGCTCCTCTTCCGCCACAGATAAAAGTGATCTTGCACTCTTATCGGGAAGCGGACAGCCGGCCGAAGAAGAGGATACTGGGGGTTATGGCAGCTAGCTGCTGCCATAACAACGATATTACTCTTCAAACTTAGAACGTATATCGGCATGCAGTGGTCTGGAAGTGGTTGAAGGTTACATCCTTTTACATGTTTAGCATTAGACTGTTTATCATTACACTCAGCTACAGTCACATTTTCCTGCCTGAATGAACTTCATGTTTTCCCACAATTATATTAAATCCATACTTCATTGCAACAAAGCTATTTACTTCCTATACAGTTACAATTTTCTAAACAGTAGGAGGGCATTTTTCTCTGCCTGGACAACCCCCAGTGTAGATACCTGCATAAACCAATACAGTACAATACGGTCAAGGAGAGATCTTAGAGGCGATATCACATCATGAAATCAGAAATTGTAGCAATATGCCCTGTCCAGAAATCAACATAAAGGAACTGCAATGAACTTCAGCATATGTCAAGCAACATTTCAGGCCAAGCAGCATCCCTTCTGCAGCACAAATTAGAAAGAATTGCTACTGGTGATGAGACCGACCAAAGATTTCTTGTGAGAATCAGCACAGCGCCTAGGAGCTAGGCACATACACAATTGTGCATTCCTAGTTCCTTGCTGCAGGAATTAACATTCTCACAGCAAGAGGCGTTTTTCATGTAAATGTAAGGTATTAATGTCACAAAGGGGTTACCTATACTTATTTCAGTTCTTCCTCATGGCAAGTATATTTAGAGCAGCACTTATACATTTGGACCTCTGATTAAACCCTTGTAAAAAGAAAACATAAATTCATACACATACATTATTTTTATAATCTATGAGCATGACTGCAAGGCAAATTGACCCAGACTTCCTCACTTTAAACCTTTGACAGGCCTCAGATCAAAGTGACCGCATGCAAACCTCAGATAAAAGAAATCACATACTGAACTTAAATCAGGACCTAAGGCTGTTCCTCCTCTGTGATATGTTAAGAAGCCAAATGGTCAGGAGAACCAATTTTCCTTGCAGGTAGTAATATTAAACCTGCTCAGTATCTCTCCAGTGATTTTTTTTTTTTTTTAATATAAATTGGGTTTAAGGGTATATGGAGAGTTTCCAATAATGTGAGCAATACATATAAGTATTTTATATTTGGTATCTTCAATTTTGACAAACCTTTGGGATAGGTTCTAATTCTGTTGTAAGCCTAATCCTTTCTGTATATTAGAAAGACATAAGGTAACTTTGTTTTTTGTCAGACATACTGAAAGTTTTTTTGCATGTTTGTTCACGTTTGCATGCTCAGGTTTCAGGCACCGCCTTTCACTCTTCTCTCATTTATAGTTCTCCTCTACCCCATGTTTTGATATCTTTTTAATATTTCATTGGCATCATATATTGTGCCCTCCTTCCCCTTCCTTTTTGTCTTCTTCACCGTGGCTCCTTCTCCTTTAATTCTCTTTTCCTGCCTGTTGGCTCTAGTTCTAAAGCTGGCCATACACCATACAATTTTCTTATTCAATTTCCTTTAGATTTACCTTCAACTGTGTAGTGCAAGGGCCTGTCTGATTGCACACACATTGAACGTGTTTAGATTTGACCTCATATTATATGTTTTTTCCAACAAGGGTATGAAAACCAGGTCCTATGGTGGTGACAAAGACTGTCTGCACATGTGCATGGGGACTAAGTGGAGTCCATGCCCCACCTGGCGTCTGAGGGTTAAAAGGTCAGCCAACCCATGGCCATCTTGCCAGAGCCATGTGGATGCCACCCATGTTTGGCTGCTAAGCAAGTTACTTCTAAATTAAACTAGATAGAAGTTACAGTACTAGTATGCGTATATGTTGATTATAGAGGCGTTTACTACTTATTACTGGGGA
The DNA here is from genome assembly GCF_037356315.1 of Lithobates pipiens. Classification (NCBI taxonomy): domain Eukaryota; kingdom Metazoa; phylum Chordata; class Amphibia; order Anura; family Ranidae; genus Lithobates; species Lithobates pipiens. The sequence goes on along the minus strand of NW_027507691.1, from coordinate 460,030 downwards.
GGAAAGTATATGTTTCCATGGGATAACATAGTACTATTTCTCCTTCTTAGAGGTAATATAGACCTCTAGAGGTTAACTATTAGTTACTACCTTCACTTTCTTTTTTGGTAACCTGTAAAGTAATAGAGATTTAGACTGCTTAACTAATTTGGACAAATGTGCTGGCTTATCCATAATGCTTCCAGGGTATTTATTTATTTTTTACTAATACAACATTATGATGTTTTGATCTAGTACATACATTCCATAGCAGAGGCAAGGCTTTTTGGTGCCCTCCAGTGGTTTATCACTTATATGGTCTTTTTGTAAGTATCACTATATTTAGGGATTATCGTATAGAAATGATGGAAGCTTTATGAAAATTGGTTAAAACCCCTCCAGTGGTTTATCACTTATATGGTATTTTTGTAAGTATCACTATATTTAGGGATTATCGTATAGAAATGATGGAAGCTTTATGAACATTGGTTAAAACCCCTTTATTATTATAGCCAGGACCCTTTATCTCTCTTATGGTCACCATCTTGCCATTGTCTTCTTTTGTGGGCATAAACATCTCAATATAGTAGTAAATGGTTCCTTTGTGAATGAGATTACTATACTCTAGCTATTGAATAGATAAGTACCCATGACATGTTCCAATGTAAAAAAAAACACAAAATGAAAAAAAAACTTAACATTGTAATATTGTTATTGCATAAATTCTTACTGTCTATTTATTTTTTACACAGTCTTAAAACTATAATATCTACTGGGAAAGCTATGTATTCGTCGAAACATGTTGAGAATGTAACATCATTGTAGCATGGAAAATGTCACTTCAGATGGTCTCTGGCAAACAAGACTATGATATGGCTATGTGATTTTATTATGGTTTTATTGGATTTTGAATAAATTGTTTGATTTTACTGAATATTTATACCCATTTATGTTATTCAAGCACCTTAAAAGTCCTGTATTGGTTACCGGAAGTCGACTTGCATGGATGCTTAATCTCCTAGCTCTCTCTCAGCCTGCAGCCTTACAGCCTTCTAAGGGGACTCCAAGAATCAGAAGGCTCAGAAGACCTGCAATCTACCCTTCAAGCCCTATTCAATGACCTTCTGGGTGAGCCTCCTACTAAACATGTCAAAATGGATAAGGCTCATCCTGCCCTGCACCCTAAGTTCCTGCTTCCAAACCACACAATGTCAATTGTAGGGTTCATTCTTATCCTCTGAAGGAAGATATCATGCTCAAAGCCCGTTTCATCTGCAAAGTAGTTTTTGAAAATACACCGGTACAGCTATATCCAGACCTTTCCTGGATTACTCTACAAAAATGCAGGCTCCTTCAACCCCTTCTTTGTACGCTACAGGAAGAGGACATCATCTACAGCTGGGGATTCCCTTTCAGCCTCACAGCGAGACGTCAAGGACAATCTGCCGTACTGCGCCTGGACCTGCACACTTTCTGGGATTTTTTTGGGGACTCCTGTCCCCCACCTCCCTGACTGGAACTTGGTAGCTACCCCACCTCCAGCACGGTTTGGCAGAAGGTTTCCCCTGCCAAACGTTCCCGGGGCCCAGATACTCCCCTTAAAGCTACCAAACACAAAAATGGTTGACCTATGTAGGGCCTTCCCTTTTGTTGCATCTGTCTGTTGATCGAGCTTCCACCTGGCTGACACCCATGGCTTTACCCTAATAACTTGCTATTAGTCCCCTTGGGCCCCTGGTTTACCCTAGCTTAATATTTTGGGATTGTCTCGATTGAGGGCTGAGAGTGGTCACCCTTCTGTTTACTAACCCCATCTGGTTTACCTTCTAGAGTTCCTCCCATATTTTAATGTCTATTTTTTGTAATTATTACTATGTCTCTGTGTCTCCTTGACCCGTTTTCTACTTCTTGTTGGAAAGACATATAGGAAACTTTGTCAGGCCTGTGTTCCACAGGTCTCACGGGGTCTGTAAATAAAGTATCAATACTAGTTTCGTGCACTGAAAGAAAACATACATAAATTACCTCAAAGTACCAATGAGATTAGTGAGACATTAAGGTGTTGAATATTAATGAAAACATCCAAACCAATCAGTGAAATAACATAATATGAAAACAAAACAGATTATTAAATAAACCAATAAATAAATAATACAGTCCTGGAAAAACCAGTCCAAAGGTGAAGTTCCACTAAATATAATTGAATCCTCAATGGTCTGTTAATGGTGACACCACACAAAAACACCCAAAAAGCAGTGACGAGTTCCAATAGAAAGAGTCCTCCCCCACTATTCACACTGCTGCTTACCAGATTCTGAGATCTCTTTTTAGGGAGATCTGCAAAAGCTTGTGACTCCTTTCCCAGACAGGGGTTCAATGTAAGACTTAGAAGAGTGGTCCCTGCTATAGCATCCCAGATGGTAATGTGATATTCTAGGCAGCACTCATCCCCCATGTAAAAGGCAGAAGAGCCTCCATAGTGTAACTCTCACAAAGATTATTTATTAAATAATAAAAATATCGCACTTACAAAAGTTAATTTGTTAAAGCACTCTTTAAAAACATCAAGCCAGCCAGCTCTTTGACGCTGCCCGTGTCTTCCGGGACCAGCGCGGTATGCGGTGACATCAGCACGTCGCTCCTCCCTATGCAGTTTCATCACAGGTGACGTCTTCCAGGGGCACGGGTGGCGTGCTGACTCACCGCCATATAAACATACTCGGACACGGAAGAAGACGCCCAGCGCTGAACTCCTGGCAATCCTCCGCCTCCACCATTCACTAAGTGGGCAATTACGTTTACAACTGTGCCCTCCCCCAGTGGTCTCCTGTTAAATGCATATACATTACAACTGTTCTGCGGCCCATGTGTGTTAGTCCATATCAATACAGACAAACGCACAGGGGCTATATTAATGCTAGACTCCTGGAGTCACCTGGAGCTTAGAGTATTCAGGCAGTCGGGGGCAGATATCATTCTGATTCAAGAAACCCATTTTAATAGAGGGGACTCCTTCGCATTTGCTTCCGTGCAGGTGTGGCCATGCTTTTTAAATGTGGATCTCTGTTCACCTGCTCTGAGTCTTACAGTGACCCACGGGGTCACTACGCGGTCAATGGCAGGCACAGGCAGTCACCTTTTAGCACCTTATATGCCCCAAATATCCATCAGATCAGCTTTCTAACTAGAGTATTTGCCTGCCTCTTCCGGTCGCCACATGAATTCTTAATAGTTAATCTGTCTCATTCCACGGCTCTTGACTGCCATGTGGTGAACCCCTAGGACTCGCAAGCCCGAGCTTCTAGAGACTCAAAACTCTTTGTGAACTTGCTAGATGCTATGCCCTCTTTGATTCCTGGCAGGTTCTCTACCCTGGTGATCGACAGTACACATTTTACTCCACCCCTCACTACACGCATTCACGTATTGATTACCTTTTGTTAATAACGCCACATTACACTTCACCCGGTCCACACAGATACTCCCAATCTCCGGGTCCGACCAGGCCCCCATCGTACTCACACTGGATTTAGGCACCCCTAATTGCATGCCATGCCACTGGCAGCTGAATAATTTCCTCCTGCAGCATCCCTCCTCTAAAATGGAATTAGAATCTACTTTAAAACTTTATTTCGATAAGAACAATACCCCCGATGTATCCCTTTCTACTCTCTGGGAAGCAATAAGGCAGTCCTCCGAGGTCGATGTATTGCGCTCACTTCTGCCATGAAAAAAGATGCTAGCATCACCAAATTACAAACCGAAAAGGAACTCAGGGTCCTTGAGCTTCGGTTACAACTTTCTACATCCTTATCCCTACTCCAAAAAATGATCCGCCTGACTCTCAAAGATTTGGTACTAGGTCAGGTAGAAAAAGCCATAGTTAGGCTGAAATAGTTATATTACGACAAGAGTAATAAGGCCCACTCTCTTTTAGCTAGAAAACTATCCGACCGCTCCCATGCGACTACTCCACATCAAATTAAGAACAGATGGGGCTGCCTGTTTTCCCATCCTCGAGATATTGCTCACTCGTTTGAGGATCTTTATTCTGCCTTATACGATAATCCCGGGTTTCCTCATAACGCCCCTCCCCCTCAATGCACCCATCACAGAAGAGGAACTCACGTTGACCATCAACACCCTACCCACACGTAAATCCCCTGGCCCGGTCAGTCTTTCCCTACTCCTTCCCCTACTTCCTTCCCTTACTGCTACCACACATGTGTAAACTCAACGCCTTCCTTCAGAAAACCCTCATCCCACCAGACATGCAGAGATCCTTCCTTACTTTGATCCCGAAACCAGGTAAGGATCCCTCCTTGTGTGTTAGGTATAGGCCCATAGCACTTTTGAACTTTGACTTAAAAATCTTTACCAGACTTTTCTCGATTCACTTGAACGCAGTCTTACCCTCTCTTATTCATAACCAGGTGGGCTTTGTCCCTCTTCTTCAAGACAGGCGATAACACAAGAAGAATCTTCTACGTCAATCAAGAATAGACTTGATTGACGTAGCGAATAGACAGTTTGGAGTCATTAGTACTAATTTTACCATTTAACAGTTAATAATATGGCCTAAGAGTGATATTGCGCCATTTGAAACTACAGTGTTTGTACTTGTTATACCCAGGCTTCCCTGACGATGTCGTAACTGACTATGTAACGTGTACTGTGAACATTGTAACTGTTCACTTTCTTTACCTTGCCATTCTTTAACTATTCCTAATTGGAGATTTTACATTCTGTTTTTGCTCCTTTCTCTTCTGAGATTACCAATAAAAATTGTTATTTGAAAAAAAAGTCCTGTATTACTTTTCGTTTTTCTGTAAAATCACTGGGATGTGGTGCGTAAAATAATCCATCTCCCATATTACATAGTATGTCTGGTGTTTATTTATTCATAAGACTGCATCAATAAGATAAAGGGAATTACAAATATGTTTAACAAGGCACAGTGTGAGCACAGGCAACTAAACCTGAGTTCAAGGGGTAGGTTCTGGGTTCAGCTTGCAGCAGGGCAGGGCTACATCAGACTGATTCCAACAATCTTGAAATAAATCCAGGGTCCAGTCTCTAACATTCAAGTTTCCAGTACCACCAGAGCATCAGTTTTGAGCAAACTGATAAACAGAATTAAAACAGTCCAAAAAAGAGGGGCTTTATCAGACAGAACAAGAAAAGAGAAAGGGGCAAATGAAAATCTCTCCCCGACCAAGAATTTGTCCCATCCTTCCTCACCCTCATCCATATTTTTAAGCTTCGATTATCAAATAAAGCATATCCATTAGATCCTCTCAAACCTCACTTGCTTGTCCTGTAGCATCCCTTTCATAGAATATAATCCAAGAGATTTTTTTTTTTGTGTTTTTTTTTGTATTCTCGTGGAATATCAACCAAAGGAGATTTTCATGCTTTAGCAATGGACATTTCTGCTGTTAAAAATAAATAAAACATTTTATTCTGAGAACATCTGGGAATATCTGTGGCCAGTTCATTCAAGAGGGCAATACCACAGTCTTGGGAACAATAATATTGGTAACATAGTCAATCATTATGTATATTCTTGTCCAATGTCATGTTATTTGAGGACAAGTCCAGCAGCCATGAAACATTGTTCCTCCTGTTCCATCTCCATGGCATAGGCAAAAAAAATAAACTGATGGGTTTTAACTCTTTCCTATTACATCGAAAACTGAAAAAAAAAAGTTTTGGGTATATACACATTTTAACACCGACCCACCAAAAAAATAACTAAATTCAAATACCCAGACACCACCACCGTCAACTTACATTCATTTCTGCCTCTCTGCCAACTCCCTTCACCATCAGCTTTCTTCTGAAGAAACTGTGCGAACTGTATAAGCCCTTGTACACATGGTCGGAGATTTCGACAACCAAATCTGTCGGACTTGTACACACGGTCGGACAAAGTTGTCGGAAAATCCGATCTTTCAGAACGTGATGACGTAATTTCGTTACGATGGGACTACGTTCAGGCTAGTAGCCAATAGCTTTGATGTAGGAATTTGAACGCACTTTGTCCGATCGGAATTCTCTACACATGATCGGAGTATGTCCGATCGGAGCATTTTGTCGGAAAATATTTCTGGCAAGTTGGAAAATTTGGTCTGCTGGATATTCCGACGGAAACAGTCCGATGCAGACCACACACAGTCGGAATATCTGACAAAACGCTCTGATCGGACACATTCCGTCGGAATCTCCGACCGTGTGTACAAGGGCTAAGATGTAAACACTTTTTTTTATTAAGAAACGGTATACTAAATCTGTGAGCAGTGGAACCATGTACTGTACAAACTCAAAACATTTTTTATTTAATGAAGAAAAAAGCCCCCACTATTGAGAGATATAAGAGTACCATCATCCTAATAATTACGATAAAGAGAGCGAGAGGTGACAATTCCCCCATATGTCTCCCTTTATTTAGATGAATGGACTCAGTCTTAACTTGTGTTGTCTAAATCTGGATACCTCTGTTTTTATTTTGTACCTATAAAAAATGTATTTTTATCTTTATGTGTAATCCATCAGGGTACCGAGATAGTCCATTCATCTAAATACAGGGAGACATATGTGGGAATTGTCTCCTCTAGCTTTCTTTAACAATTTTTATTTAATCTGCTATGGCATGCACAAAAAGAAACTGATCAAATGGTAATCATGATTATAATTGTATTGAATATAATAGAACAGATGTGTAGAAAGTCAAAAGAAAGCAAGGTCAGTGGAAATAGCAAATCTAAATTACTTATAACGTTGATGTCTGTGTGGAATTCTTGAAGCTGCTCTAAATAGTAATAAGGTTATCTAGAAACCTGTGCCTGCTTCCAAAATGACTCCAAGCTCACATGATTTGCTAGTACCTTTTTCTTATAACTATATAAAGCTAAGAGTAAGGTCAAAGAAAAGGCATTTGCAACCTGCAAAGGTACTTGAAGTTAGTAAGTGATATACTGCTGAGTGATCCAGGAGAATAACAGATAGTGGCTTTAAGCAAACAGGGTGTTTATCCCAACACCTGGTGCTTGCTTGTATGTCCGCAGCATAGTTTTGCCTGTCACCAGAAGGTCTGTGAAGCACATCCATCTATCCTTAATGAGACAGCTGGCACCAAGCCAGAGTCATACACATTCTACATTGCAGGATGGATATCTCTGTCTCAGCAGACCAGGCAGCCAAGAATCTGTGCATCTGCCAATTGGCTTCTTCTTAGCCAAGTTTCAGGTCAAGCGCCCTGGCCTGATCCAGTGATGCCTCTAATCTGAGCCAGTGCAGAAAAATATTTCATGAAACACAAAAATATAATAAACAAGGAGAAATGTGTATGCATATGTGGTTTTGTAATAGAATAATCCTAGATCTGCTTTAAATGTTACCTACAAAGATATTTTTGAGCTACACAAAGGCTCTTCAACAACAAATTAAACCAACGGAGATACTCGCAGAGCTATTAAGTGATATTAGGCAAGATTAAACTTTCAAGGCAGCTGTGTTCTCACAACTATTATTTGATATGTAATATAAACTAACAATACAGAAGGTACAATGTTTTTTCTAGTTATACACAATACCCAAGCATAAATACATACTGTGTTAATAGCCTTTAAAGGGACAATATCATGTTTAGTTTTTCTGTACCTTGACTTTTTTGGTGTTATTATTTTCTATGATGACATCTCAGAACCATTGCTAAAGCTGGCCATAAATGGGTAGAATTTTGAATGAAAATCTTAAGAAAGGTGTTAGGAAAATCCATACAAAGATTCTCAGAACATTCTCAGAGCATTCGAGTGTCATTCAAAAGATTTAATTTGCTTTTAACCACTTAAAGACCAAGTCTTTTCCGACACTTTTTGTTTACATGTAAAAATAACCATTTTTTATTTTTTTGCTAGAAAATTACTTAGAACCCCCAAACATTATAAATATTTTTTTAACAGAGGTGCTATAGAATATAATGATGGGTTTTGCAATTTTGTATGTCACACAGTATTTGCGCAGAAGATTTTCTAATGCAGATTTTTGGGGAAAAATATGCTTTAATGAACTTTAATGCACACAAACACAATATAATAGCTATTTTTTGTAAAATTTAAAAGATGGTGTCACGCCCAGTAAATAGATACCTAACATGCCATGCATTAAAATTGCGCACGCTCGTGGAATGGTGCTAAACTACAGTATTTGAAAATCTTCATGGGCTACTATAGACTTTAAAAGCCTTTAGAGGTTACCAGTGGAGAGTTACAGAGGAGGTCTGGTGCTAGAATTATTTCTTCAATTATTGCTCTATTATTGAAGTATTGCTCGCAAGTCTTTGATTTTAGAATAAATGGCCTTTACCAAACAAAAACCGCATACACTGTTGGAAATTTGTTTGAGAAAAATTTTCCAACCTGCTCTTTCTACATTTCTTTTTAATGTGATCGGAAACAAACATCGATTTGACCCACTAATGATAAGAAAAACAAACAAAGTTTATCAGAATATTCTTTTTCTAAGAATTTTCAGTTGAAACTCTACTCATCTACGGCCAACTTATCTGCAGTATTAAACCCCCCAACACACACACACACACACACACACACACACACATTAACAATGCAATCTTTCCATATAGTAGCACGGATGAGACACAACTTCTCTCCTACCTATAAAACTGCCTGTAGAATTTTCTGGAATGACTGTTTATCTTTTCAGAGTTGTATAAAATCTTAACCAACATACTACCTTATTTCTCTTATTGATACACTTATATGGAAAGGAACTCCAGCATTAAGTGACTATACACTATAGGGTGATAAAGCTTTTCATTATTTGTATACAAGTTTCCCTGCATGTTTTTCTTTGTACTCATAGGTAAAGAAAGCATGTTTTCTTTGATTTCAGCCATTTAAAAAAAATCATAGAACTCTTTACCTTGTTGATATAAACCATTTAAAAGTGAAAAAATCATTGCTGGCCCTAAAAGGCAATGAAATAAATCCCTGGAACAACTCCATATTTTGTATTTCTAATAAATGTATGTAATTGTTTATATTTTGTACTTTAAAAATATATCCATCTCTTTGTTTGAACAATTCTGCTAGAAGCCTGTTGCACGTTCTTTTAAGCTGGCCATAAATGGAGCTATTGTGTTCCCCCTGGCGGGGGGGGGGGGGGGTGCGGGAAATCAAGATCACACAGTGATTATTGCTAGTGGCTATAGCTGCTAGCAATAATCGCATGAAAAATCCAACATGCTGATTGAACCCAAGTCAATCGATGGATCGGCTTGGGTACAAAAAGCCTGCTCATAGATGGTCTGAATCTCAGCCAATCCCTGCTGAACCAGCCAATATTCAAACAGTCTATGGCCAACTTTAGAGGTCTGAACACAAACTGGGCTGAATGTTATTATTGTATCAGAATAGGCAAGGCAGAATCATGATTCAGTGTGACTGCATGAGAACATTCAGGCTGTCCAGACACTTCTGTCTGATCACATAGAAGAGAATAGGAGCACCATAATAAAGAAAACCTGGAGTGAGATGAACTTCTATAGACAGTTTGACCTGTGCTTCTGTCTGTCTCTGGCCTTCCTTGGAATATCTATATATAAAATGAGTATAATTATAGAAATGTAAGGGCTGCTCAGATACTTTTATTAGTGCTTCACAATAAAAAAGGAATGTGAGTACAGTGGTGTGAAAAAGTGTTTGCCCCCTTCCTCATTTCCTGTTCCTTTGCATGTTTGTCACACTTAAGTGTTTCGGAACATCAAACCAATTTAAACAATAGTCAAGGACAACACAAGTAAACACAAAATGCAATTTGTAAATGAAGGTGTTTATTATTAAAGGTGAAAAAAAATCCAAACCATCATGGCCCTGTGTGAAAAAGTGATTGCCCCCTAAACCTAATAACTGGTTGGGCCACCCTTAGCAGCAACAACTGCAACCAAGCGTTTGCGATAACGTGCAATGAGGCTTTTACAGCGTCCTGGAGGAATTTTGGCCCACTCATCTTTGCAGAATTGTCCTAATTCAGTTACATTAGAGGGTTTTCGAGCATGAACGGCCTTTTTAAGGTCATACCACAACATCTCAATAGGATTCAGGTCAGGACTTTGGCTAGGCCACTCCAAAGTCTTCATTTTGTTTTTCTTCAGCCATTCGGTGGTGGACTTGCTGGTGTGTTTAGGATCATTGTCCTGCTGCAGAACCCAAGTTCGTTTCAGCTTGAGTACACGAACAGATGGTCGGACATTCTCCTTCAGGATCTCTTGGTAGACAGCAGAATTCATAGTTCCTTTTATCACGGCAAGTCTTCCAGGTCCTGAAGCAGCAAAACAGCCCCAGACCATCACACTACCACCACCATATTTTACTGTTGGTATAATGTTCTTTTTATGAAATGCAGTGTTCCTTCTACGCCAGATATACTTGGACACACACCTTCCAAAGAGTTCCACTTTTGTCTCATCGGTCCACAGAATGTTGTCCCAAAAGTCTTGGGGATCATCAAGATGTGTTGTGGAGAAATTGAGACGAGCTTTGATGTTCTTTTTGCTCAGCAGTGGTTTTCTCCTTGGAACTCTGCCATGCAGGCCATTTTTGCCCAGTCTTTTCCTGATGGTGGAGGCATGAACGCTGACCTTAACTGAGGCAAGTGAGGCCTGCAGTTCCTTGGACGTTGTTGTGGGGTCTTTTGTGACCTCTTGGATGAGTCGTCGCTGCGCTCTTGGGGTAATTTTGGGCGGCCGGCCACTCCTGGGAAGGTTCACCACTGTTCCATGTCTTCGCCATTTGTGGATAATGGCTCTCACCGTGGTTCGCTGGATTCCCAAAGCTTTGGAAATGGCTTTATAACCCTTTCCAGACTGATAGATCTCAATTACTTTCTTTCTCAATTGTTCCTGAATTTCTTTGGGTCTCGGCATGATGTGTAGCTTTTAAGGATCTTCTGGTGGACCTTACTGTGTCAAGCAGCTCCTATTTAAGTGATGCCTTGATTCTGAACAGGTGTGGCAATAATCAGGCCTGGGTGTGGCTAGAGAAATTGAACTCAGGTGTGGACAACCACAGTTATAGTATGTTTTAACAAGGGGGGCAATCACTTTTCACACAGGGCCATGATGGTTTGGATTTTTTTTCACCTTTAATAATAAACACCTTCATTTACAAATTGCATTTTGTGTTTACTTGTGTTGTCCTTGACTATTGTTTAAATTGGTTTGATGTTCCGAAACACTTAAGTGTGACAAACATGCAAAGGAACAGGAAATGAGGAAGGGGGCAAACACTTTTTCACACCACTGTATGTATTAGACCTTGTCACTAAGGAAGACACCTGTATGCTAGCCTGTAGAATATAGTGACTATGTCAGGATCAGGTTGACAACTTGGTACAGTGATCCTACTTCCTACCCATAGTCAACGCTAGGTCAATGCAGTTGCCAGATTGAGTAACCAAATAAAGGGAACATTTACTCACCTCCCTTCTGTAGCATACCTCTTTAAAAGCCTATTTCCGTTCAGTAAATGAACCCCAGTATATTGGATAAAGTACAAATATTGTACACCTGTGGTATTTATTTATTGCCGTATTTAGAGATTTGCAAAGAGGATGTCCCTTATCATTGTGGATGATGTTTTTCTTACTGCTGATGCTTGGATAGGCATCCAAGCCAGCTCCATAATGTGTGATACTCATTTGCATGCATTTCATATAAGGCTTGAGTCTCTTTACATGGTAGAATTGATGGATATTGAATAACCACTTTTTTTAGAACTTCAGAAGGGCACTTCAGTATTATTAGTAAACTAAAACTTTTGGTTAGTTATACACTACTGCACATACTATCACAGTCCAAAGGCTTGATAGGAATTTCATATGCTTCAGCAATGTCTTTTAATGTTCTGCAAAGTCAGGAACAAAACATAAATGTTTCCTCCTTAAATGGATTTTAAACTTACTAAAAACAGCAGCCTTCTCCAGGTGTGTGTGTGTGTGTGTGTGTGTGTGTGTGTGTGTAGGATGAGAGGGGGAGGGTTAGAGTCAGAAAATAGTTGGCCGGCCTAAGCCTAAAAACAATAAACCTAAAAAATCTTGTGTTAACATTCTTACCAACATGTATTAGAATAATTTCTTTCTCTTTTTCCCCCTCTCTCTCCCAGGGTGCAGACTTGTGTTGAAAGTCATTAAATTAAAATAATTTATTTGGAACAGAGAAATATGGAAAAAGCTCCAACCTAAAGCAACTGATCAACATTGTTCATTGCTCTAACTGATTCATTATTTTGGCTTACTTGTCTTCCTACCCTCCATCCAGTGCCGGGACAAGATCACCCAGTAAACAGGGCAAAGATGCCACATTGCGCCCCCCCCCCCTTCATTATGTGTGAGCTTATGAGGAGAGTGGAGAGAGAGCACAGCCTGCACTTCCTCCCGGGTCTCTCCTCCTCTATTTGCTTCATCCAGCACTGGACTGACAGAAGTAGTGGTGCCGCTGTCACTACTCCTGTGGCACAATGTGGCATCAGCCGTATAGCAGAAGGAGCTTCAATACATGCTGCGACCAGGGCAGCCGTCCCTTCTGCTCACCCCTTGTCCTGACCCTGCCTCCATCCCTACATTTATTTCTGTGCAATGTAAATTGGCATTTACCCAGTTTGTCCCAACAGTTTGTGCAGCATGTTACAAAATTTTTCAATAATAATTTCAATAAAATAATTTCAATTTCAATAAAAAGTTCAATACAAGAGAGATCAAAAGGCCCTGCTTGTTAGAGCTTACAAGTACAGATTTTTAGTTAAAGGCAGGATAGGCCTCTCTGATGGCTTTTTAGGGATCAAAGGATTTTGAAAGGATGGGAGATTTGCATGGAAGGAGATAAAAAAACTAGAAGAGCAGGAGGTCTTGGGAAAAGTGAAGAGAATGGTTCGGTTGGTATTTTGAGATAAGGTTGGTGATGTAGCTTGGGGCAGCATTGAGGATGGCTTTGTGGGCTGTGTTTTACATTGTATTTCTTGGGTGAGCAGAAGCCAGGAGAGGGATTGGCAGAGAGGGATAGCAGACACTGAACAGATGGCAGGGATGGATGAGTCTGGCAGCAACATTCATGATGGACTGAAGAGGATATAGACAATTTAAAGGTAGGCCAATGAGGAGGGATTTGCAATGGTTGAGACAGCAGATAACCAAGAAGTGAATTGGCAGCTTTGTGGTGTGATTGGTTAAGAAGGAGTGAAGTTTGGAGATATTACCAGGGATAAGGCATCAAGACTTGGACAATGATAGGATTTGGGTGGAAAGGAGTAGTCAGAGTTCAGGGTTACACTTAGCACCCTAACATGAGAGGAGGGACTGATAGCTGTGACATTGATCTTGATGGATAAGGCAGGGGTGGGGGCATAAAGGAGGAGGAAATAGTATGAGTTTACTTTCGGAAAAATTTAATTTGAAAGAGGGGTATCCATACTGCTACGTCGATTAGTAAAATAACCACCACAATACAGGACACTTTCACCCCCTTCCTTCCCAGCCCAATTTTCAGCTTTCAGCGCTCTCGCACTTTCAATGACAATTGCGCGGTCATGCTACACTGTACCCAAATTACATTTTTATAATTTTGTTCGCACAAATAGAGCTTTATTTTGGTGGTATTTATGCACGACTCCACTTTTTTTTTGCGATACAAACGAAAAAAGAGCGGAAATTGGGGAAAAAAAACGATATATTCTTCTTTCTATTTTAAAAGGAATCCAATAAAATTTAATTTTGTCATAAATTTAAGCCAAAATGTATTCTGCTACATGTTTTTGGGAATTTTTTTTTTCGTTAAGTGCATAATAATTTGTTTGTGTGATCACGGACATATGTACGCAAATGATCATGTACAGATGTGTGCAGGTGATCACGGGCATGTGTGTGCAGATAATCATTGGGACATGTGATTTTAGTGGGACATATGTGGGGGACATGTGTTTTTATTATTTGGGTACATGTGTATTTATTATTTGGGGACATGTGTTGGGACATGTGTGTTTTTGGGACATGTGTGTTTTCACTAGACTGGTGATCAGTGAGTAAAAAGCTGTAAAAAACAGCTCATACTCACTGATCACCAGCCGACTGCAGCGATCTGCTCTCCTCTCCTCAGCGACGACTTCCGTGTGAGGAGAGGAGAACCGATTGCCAGCAACCGGCTGTTTGTTTACATCACATGACAGCTGTGATTGGACATGGCCGTCATGTGATCAGGAGAGCCAATCACAGAGCCCTCCTGCTGATCCGAGATGCACCGTGTCCAGGTGACACGAGCGCATCAGGATCGCGCCGCTGTGCGGGCACGTGCACGCGATCCCTCTCCTTTTGAAGGACGTTCTTGAACATCCAGTCAAAAGGAGAGAGCTCCCACCCGGTCGTATATATACATTGGCCGGGTGGGAAATAGTTAAGGATGTGAAGAAGAGTGGTGAAGTGGGCAGAGGGGTTCAAAGATAGATTTGGGTGTTGTCAGCGTAGAAATGGTTTTGTAAGCCATGGGAGGCTATCAGGTTGTTCGTGGCGCTGACTCGGTCGGTGCACATGGAGCATTTTTGCTCTCTCTTACTCCTCTTCTTCATTTCAGACTCTCCAGTGTGCACACTCACTAATGTCTGGTACCAGGCAGGGTCACGTTCCTGTGGCATAAATATTATGGAGGCACCGCGACTTAGAAGCGAGCCATACACCCCGTTGTCTCTGCATCCTAACCTGAAGCTGTCATAGAGGTGCCTCCTAGTCTCACAATATATAGACCTGCTCAGAATGTCACATTTTGAAGGAGACACCACAGAGCAGTGACCCGTACCACCAGTCCAGCTTGACTCTGCCACCTTTCTCCCGATGACAGAACGGGGCCTTGCCGGGCACCAGCAGGGACCCTGTGTGCACACATATTTAACTCTTTTATTTTCCCTAAAATGCAGCTAGGTCCCTAGGGCCTCCGCCACACAGGTCTGGTCCCGGTTGCTGGGGCACTGATAACTTCCTTCACAATGCGTGAGATCTATCACCCCTGCCTGTACCGCTCTCCCGCTGTCTGGCTGTTATATCATCCTTCTCTTGTACGCATTGTCCTCAGGCAAAGGCATGTCACCACTTCCCCCTGTGTGTGCATTACAGGCCCTGTTCTTCTGTGTCCTGTCTGTGTCTTCTCTCCCATGCAGACTGTCTCACTGGGCAGAGCCCTCCCACCTTTTATTATTATTATTTATTATTACTGAAACAGGAATAAGAGAGGATATAGAGTTGGAAATGACACTGAAGGTGTGGTGAGATAGGTAATTGGAGAACCCCCCCCCCCCCCCACTGTAAATTTCCATTCACATATGCACATATGTACAGTATGTTTAAGTTCATAGATCTTTTCAAAGAGCAATGAATACTCATTTCAAGAAAGGAATATGGAGTGTGGAGAAAACGATGGGTTTTGCTGCTGTAGAATTCTCTTGGTTTTGATCTGAACTCCACACATTTAAACCAAAAGCAGTCCTTGTTTTACAACGCCTTTGTAAATAAAATAAAAAAGATTATTTTCTTTGTAAACTGGAGTCCTGAGTTGGCTTGCCGATTTCTCCTGGCATGATCCACAATTAGAATTTCTCTGAAAATGTGGCATGGCTCATGTAATCCCTCTCCCAGCTCCAGCAGCCTCCCCTCTTATCACTCAGCCAGATCCAGGAGCCTTTGCTAAAATTACTTTTCCCTTGCTGTTCCTGCTCATGGTTATATACACGTGCCATCTAATGACTAGATACATACTGTCTGGTAATTTAGGATAGCACTACTCATTTGGAACTTCCCAGATGCACCTGTGGACAATTCCCCCAAGTACAATATAAGGAAGTGAGATGGATGAGCACAAAGGTACCTAGCGTTCCTTAGCTCTGATGTTTACTTCAAACATCATTGCCTTAGATTCCTACTACCCTGATGAATGACTTCTTGGTAATAAACTTGCATGCTTGTGAAAATCATCTACATCTCCATGCTGCCAACTTTGACTTTCGGCCTGTCCATGATGACTCTGCATCTGCCTGACAAATGGTACTTTGCCTGTGCTTGCTGTCAGTTGGCTTATGCAGAGTGAGACTGGGGTTTGCTTAATTGAGGCATCCATCGTATAAGACCAATGCCAAGAGATCTTACTACTTTTGGTTCCTGTATCTCTAGGTAAGCCAACACCATCCTTGGGAGACACAGATGGCCCACCTCCAAGCCTGGGACTTGATGACAGGTGTCAGTTATTTATAGTTACTAGACAGAATGGTCACCGGTTATTTTGACTGATTCATATATAACCTTTGACCGTGGATTACTGGGTCAGTAGACTGTATCAGTCATCTTACCTGGCATTACCATTAGAAATTATAGTGCTGTTTGCACTACTAAAATAGAACTGTAAGTGAAAAATATGACAATGAATTAAAGTGTTTGTTCACACAGTGCCAGAAGTATGCCAAGCAAAAAAGGAGAGTTGGAAGCTTTGGGGAACGAAGAAAACTGATTAAATTGGTATTGCTGAATCTTGGCTTACCTGGCATTACTATTGACAATTATAATGCTGTTTGTACTACTTGAAAAGAAATGTAAACACAGAAGCACAAAATCTGAGGAATGAATAAATGAATTAATCAATTAATTAATTGGTATTTCTGAATCTTGGCTTCATTCTTCATATACTTGGGCTGTTAATACACCTGGCTATGCTCTCTTTCAGAGAAACATGGTAAAACAAAAAGGTGGTAGTGTCTGTCTGTACGTAAAAACTAATCTCAAAGTGAGTGTGAAAAAGGACCTTGTAAATGGAAAGTGTGATGTCGCTGAAGCATTAGGGTACTTCAAAGTTTTAATGAAGTTTGTTATAGGTGACCTAGAGTTAATGAGGTGGAGAATCCGCTGCATGCACAGATAGAAATGGCTGCAAGGGTGGGACAGTGATAATAATGAGAGATTTTTCCTACCCAGAATTTGACTGTAGTAATGGCACTACCATTTTACTGTTCCTTTTATTAGAACAGTAAGGCTTCATGTACACAGGGTGTCGGTTTAGATCCTCTGAATGCCAGAATTCCTGGCAGGAGAAAAGCACTTCAATACAGGGCAGTGTCACCCTCTTCCTGCCCAGGCCAATTTTTAGCTTTCAGTGCTGTCGCACTTTGAATGACAATTGCGTGGTCATGCAACACTGTACACGAACAAAATTTGTATCTTTTTTGAGACAGATAGAGCTATCTTTTTCTGGTATTTAATCACCTCTGTTTTTTTATTTTTTGCTAAACAAACAAAAAAAGGGCAAACATTTTTTAAGTAAAAACTTTTTTCTTAGTTTCTAGTAAAAAAATGTAAATAAGCAATTTTTCTTCTTCACTGATGTGCGCTGATGAGGCTACACTGACGGGCACTGATAAGCTGCACTGATGAGGTGGCACTGATGGGCACTGATGAGAGAGCACTGATGAAGTGGCACTGATGTGGAGGCACTAATATACAGCACTGATGGTCACTGTTGGGCAGCATTGATATGCAGCACCGATGGGCACTGATAGGCAGCACTAATATTCAGCACTGATAGGTGTCACTGATGTGCATTGATAGGCGGCACTGATAGGAGGCACTGATGGGCACTGACAGGCATCACTGATAGGCACTGAAAGGCATCACTGATGGGGCTGCACAGATAATTATTGCACTGATTATCAGTGTAGATGTCTGCACTGAGGAAAGCCGCTTATTGACTCTGCTCTCTTCACGTGCTGTCATCCTGAGGAGAGGAATGCTGTTAACTGCCACTTCCTATTTACACTGTGATCAGCTGTGATTGGACACAGCTAATCACATGGTAAAGAGCCTATGTCATAGGCTCTTTACCGTGATCAGTGATGTGAGGGACACACCGCACCTGGGGGGCACACTTAAGCAGCAAATTCTGAAGGACATCATATGACATCCACTCAGAACGAGAAAGCCACTGCCAGCCCGTCAATCTGTTATAGGCCAGACGGGAAGTGGTTAAAAACATGTTAAAATGCTGCATATTGCACATGTGGTTAGATGTGTTTAAGTTAATTTAGGTTCATCAAGCAATAATGGTTTTCATTGGCCAGAATATAAACTTACTTTGGCCTATGTAAAACATTAACGCTTAAACTTGCCTAAATAGGTCCAGTGTTTAGGCACATCTGCACATGTTTAGACATGTTCAGCAGTTTTTTTGCTCTTCAGCTCTTCTCCTGAATGTGCCCTTGCATTTTTTTTTTCAGCCTGTAAACGCTCCTCTTCTAATACTCCTGCAAATACCTATGTGTGCATGGACACATGGGCTAACATAGGGGTGCTTTTACAGGATGACAAACACCTGTAAAAGCAATGTTTTTTAAACTCAGTGTGCATGAGCACCAAAAAAGACCAGAAATGTATAAACCTATTACAACACAATTTTATGATACAGTTGTAGAGTCCCATCCCATTTCCAGAGGCCTGGTGGTGACCCCAGAGAAAGGGAGGGCCGACATTCCTCCTAGGGGTGCCGGTTACTAGGCATAGTGGGTGATGTACTAGATAGAAAGATGGGCGCCAGCCATGTTTATGCTTGAACAAAGAAAAGTTTATTTGTCACAAACAGGAAAATGTGAGAGAGAGGGGATGGGGCACAGGACACCCTTAGTGAAAAATAATAACGATCAGCAGTCAGGCAGACCCCTTAGGCAAAAAGGTGAGCTAAGGCAGACCACAGTACAGGAAAAGAGCCTTTAAGCTGAACCAGCACATCTGTACTTTGTAGAATAAGCTGTCTCCTATAGTAACTGAAATTTACTTACAGCATCATACAGAATTTTCTTGGATAAGTTCTCTATTGAAGCTCTTCCAGCCACCTCATGGGTCCCCGGGCCATGAAGAGTCACCTCTGGTGCTTCTCTAGAACTCCATCCCTCTCAGCATTGTTTCCAGGTAGTGAGCAGGCTCTTTCTTGCAGAACCTTGAGCACATGACTAGGCCTCAGATTTCAGGCCTACCCAGCACTAGCTGTTCCTCACACACCACCCAGACCGCAGTCTGGGCAGAGAAGACCTAGATCACCTAAATAAATATCCTCTCCCAGCACGCATAGCGGCCAGTCTGATTGGCTGAGAAAAGTATGTTTACTCATAATCTGAATTCACTGTAACTCATCATACTAATGCCAAAGGCAACAGTGCCACCTACTGACAAAAGGGAGAAGCCACAACTAAAACAGGATTAGGAGGAAGCTCATTTGCTCCATGAAGACTACAAATTAGCCAAGCTAGCTATCACCCAGCACAGCTGAATTGACCTGCAGTCAACACTGTTGTTCTACAGAGTTTTTTTTTTTCTTGATTGTTTTATTAGTGGAGCGCCTGTACTCCTAATGAGTACGTGCTATATGTTTAAATTTAGTTTTAACTTAACTTTTAGTTTGCTCAAAACTGTAGTGAGTTTTGGTGCTAATTGTGCTAAATTGTACTTTGGCATCAGTTTGGCTGGGCTGTATAGAAGTTCTGCCTGGTCATAGGTGGGGTTGTACACTTGTGGGAGGCTTTAGAATGCAGTCTGGTTGGACGCATTGCGTACCAATCTCTATCTCGGAACCAATCAGTGGGCGCATTTGTCTCACTTTGTAATCCGGGAAAGGGTACTTAAGGTGCCAAAGTCACGTGGTTCGGGGTTCCGGTCCAGAAGTTGTTGCTGACTCCGTGGTCCTGGTCCTCCTGACCAGCCCCCAGAGGCCCTCATGGCCTGGGGTGTGGATCCATCCGTTTTTCGAAACTCAGAACTGGCTAGTTCGAGGCGCAGTAACTGGAAGGAGGATTCTAAGGTGTTCCGGTGCCGTCTAGGGTTTGGAGAGGCCCAGCAATTCTACACGCAACCAGGGGAGGGCTCTTCAGTAAGAGAGCCATGCACAAGGCTGGCTGCTCGGCAACAGCCTGGAAGCTGAGCTGCAATGGACACTGATTGAATCCACAATTCTTACAGTATTGCCAGACCGGCTGAAAGATTGTGGTACAGTAAGAAAGGTTCCTACTTCTACGGTTCCAGTTGTAACTAAGTTTCCAACCAAGTCTGTGTGGGAGACTTTGAAAAGCTAGAATTATCTGTTGGCTGCTAAACCCAAAAAGTAAGGATTTATCCACCGGTTAAAGAATCCAGTTGCGAGCGGCTGTTCCCTGGATTATGTACATAGAAACTTTTTTTGAAGTCAGCAGTTCCAAGCACCTGAGCTAAACTCTACCTTGATACCCTCTATTCCCAACTTAGAGACTGAGTTTGTTCAACCGTTTTATGCAAAATAAAAATCCTAACAAGGAATTCAAGTGTAGGTCTCTACAGTTACTGGGTCATCAACCCTGGGAACCCCTAGACAAGGACAACGAGTACGAACTGGAGGAGGTAATCAGTAAGCCCAGAAAAATTCAGCAGCTCCTTCGGGGTTAGTGCTACATTAGTTGTATGGTTTCCTTTCCTATGATTTTGTTCTTTTTCTCTATGAGTGAAATTGATACAGGGATGCACCAATGTCAGACAAATACTGCAGCTGCTGACTTTTAAAATAAGGACACTTACCCGCCCAGCGCGCCCGCGATGTCGGCACCCGAAACCGATCTCTCGATCGTCTCTCGGGCGCTGCCGCCGCCATCTTGGGTGTGGGAATCAGGAAGTTCCCTACTGCGCATGCGCGAGTTGCGCTGCGCAATAAGGATGGACCCGCTGCCTCTGGGATCTGTGTGTTTCCCAGCAGGCAGCGGGGGACTTTCGGAAAGGGGCGTAGATCTACGCCCCTTTCCACAGAGAGCTATCCCGGAAGTGGGTGCAGATACCTGTACTGTACAGGTACCTGCACCCCCCTCCCCCCTGAAAGGTGCCAATTGTGGCGCCGGAGGGGGGGAGGATTCCAATGAGCGGAAGGTCCACTTTAGGGTGGACCTCCGCTTTAAGTAGCACTTTACAACATGAGGGCAGACAGTACAGTTACAATAAATTCAATACAGGAGGGATCAGGGGGCCTTGCTCATTAGAGCTTACAATCTAGGAGGGAGGGTCAAGTGATACAAAAAGTAATAGCTGTGGGGGGGGGGGGGGTGAGCTGTTGGAGAAACAAAAAGTACAGTTGTTAGGTGCAGGCAGAATAGGCTTCTCTGAAGAGATCTGAGGGATCGTCTAAAAGTGGACAGAGAAGATAGTCAGACAGATTGGGGTAGGGAGTTCCAGAGAATGGGCTCAGAAAAAGTCCCGGAGGCAAGCATGGGAGGGGGTGAAAAGAGAGCTAGAGAGCAAGAGATCTTGGGAGGAAGGAAGAGAACAAGTAGGTTGGTATATTGAGATTAGGTTAGTAATGTCCCACATGGAAGAGAAATATATTTACAATATTTACAATATATTGTTTTTACCTCTGTGCCATGTTGCCATTTTTTCATGGTAATAAACATTAAAATATTTTTCATATTATTCTGATATGCATTTATTATTGTTTTTTGCTGCCTAAAAACCCCGATTGTGGGGGAACTTGTTCCATTTTTTTTATATATGTCACATATATGGGGTAGCTGGGGGGTCGCGTTGTGGATGATTTCGTAAGCTGTTGTTTGTATTTGAATTTAATTGGTTGGGTGAGTAGAAGCAGCCAGTGGAGGGATTGACAGAGAGGAGTAGCAGACACTGAACAGTTGGTAAGGTGGATGAGCCTGGCAGCAGCAGATGGACTGAAGGGGGTATACCCTATGTAAAGGTAAAAAATGTTTGCTGTGCTTCAGTTTATGAATAAACCACTCTTTCTGTTAATCACTGTCTAGTGCAGCTGAGGTGGAGAAAGGGACTGAGGAATCAATTTCCTCAGTCCCTTTTTCTGTCTCAAAAATGAGACATCAGGGTTTGTTTAGACCCCTGATTTTTCACTAGGGCCCTCCCCAACACACTAGTTAAAAACATATAACAAAATAAATACAATTAAAAAAAAAATTGAATTGTAAAAAAATATTTTTTTAAATGTAGGGCTCATTCACATGTGCTTTGCTCTCTGAAGCCACCTGTTATGCTATGGAGACACAGATGCTGTACGAACACAGCCACAGGTCCTAATTTGGCAGGTGTGGATAAGTAGACCCAAATGCACACTGTCTTTATTCAGGGATATACACTTGCACCCACACGCCTCTCAAATTAAAACCTGTGGCTGTGTTCTTACAACTGCTGTGGCCCCATAGTGCAACATTGGCTGCCTGCACACAGCTCCAGCCACATAAACAATTCACAGATTCACACAGGCCCCAGCACCCATGTTAATGAGCCCCAAGACCTCATTCACACACAGAGCTTTATTTGTTAACTCAATACAGTTTTATCGATTAAATGAAACAGAAAGTTTGTGTTTTTGCCCACCAATAACGATTTTAGTGTACTTTTAGCAAAAATATAATTTAATATTTTTGGGTGGGGTAGGCTGTACGGGGCCCCATGATATCTAATAGCAGCACTGGGTTAGGGGCTGCATTTGACCTGCTTTTGCCAACAACACAAATAAATCTCAATTGGACCTGCTGCATCAAATTACTGCAGTGCATATTAATTGCAACTTCATAGTAGCCATCTACATTTCAAATTTAAAATCAAATATACCGTATATACTCGAGTATAGGCCGACCCGAATATAAGCCGAGGCCCCCAATTTACCCCCAAAAAAACTGGCAAACTTATTGACTCGTGTATAAGCCGAGGGTGAGACATGCCTGTCCATCCCTGTGTGTGTGTCCGTCCATCCCTGTGTGTCCGTCCATCCCTGTGTGTCCGTCCATCCCTGTGTGTCCGTCCATCCCTGTGTGTCCGTCCATCCATCCCTGTGTGTGTGTGTGTCCATCCATCCATCCATC
Organism: Lithobates pipiens; assembly: GCF_037356315.1. NCBI lineage: Eukaryota > Metazoa > Chordata > Amphibia > Anura > Ranidae > Lithobates > Lithobates pipiens. Next base: position 437,117 of record NW_027507691.1, on the reverse strand, counting down.
CCTGTGTGTGTGTGTCTCCATCCATCCATCCATCCCTGTGTGTGTGTGTATCCATCCGTGTGTGTGTGTGTGTGTGTGTGTGTGTGTGTGTGTGTGTGTGTGTGTGTGTGTGTGTCCAGCCTACCTGTGTCCCGAGCCTTTGTCCCGAGCCTCCGTCCCGTGCCTTGCCTCCTTGCCTCCGTGCCTTGCCGCCGTGCCTTGCCGCCGTGCCTTGCCGCCGTGCCGTCCCGTCCCGTGCCTTGCCTTGCCTCCGTCCCGTGCCCTCTTCGTCGGCGCCTCGGCGGCCATTGTAAAATTCAAAAGCTGCGCCGCCGCCTTCGCCTGTGATAGGCGGAACACTGAATTTCCCAGCAGCCTGTGTTCCGCCTATCACGTACATCGTATCATCCTCGTCCGTAGTACGAGGATGATACGATGTCCGTGATAGGCGGAACACAGGCTGCTGGGAAATTCAGTGTTCCGCCTATCACAGGCGAAGGCGGAGCCGGAGGCGCGGCTTTTGAATTATAGAATGGCCGCTGTCTGTCTGCTCGACACGCTGATCGAGCGGGCAGACAGCGATGACTCGAGTATAAGCCGAGGGGGGCACTTTCAGCCTCAAAAAAGAGGCTGAAAATCTCGGCTTATACTCGAGTATATACGGTAAATCAAAAACAAATGACTTCCTTTGAATAGCACTTCAAAAGTCAAGCACAGAAAAAAAAGCCTGTAGGTAGAAGACGTTAAATATATTTTATTAAATGATACCATCTTTATATTTTTTGTTTCCTACACAGAATTATTCAGAAGGTAACGGGGAAAGGGCGGCACTGGAAGGCACCCGGCTTCACTATATTATAAAGTAGAGAGACAGCTTGCTAACAGAAGATGACAGCTCAGGAATGACTTCATAAATGTGTTGCTGCTCTTTTATTATCTAATAACAGGTTAGGGCAGTCCTTCATCAAGCTGTATTGCTTTTGCAGCAATAGACAAAAGTCAGGTTGGGTATTGATAGGTAAGACAGCTCACTTTTAGACATTGCAAATGTGAACTAAGCTATGTGTCTGAACTTTAATATTTGGTGTGTCTTTAACCAACTTAAAAAAAGTTGAGTATTTTGTGTTTGTCAACCCTGGTTCCTGCTATAGCGCATGTATTATGTAATCGCATAATAATTGCATGTGCGTACATGTCATTCACAGTACAGCCCCATTTACTGTCATGCAATTGCAATATGCATCAATTCATTGCTATAATTGCACAATTCACACTCACATCAATGCCTACACTCAACATAATGAAATAACATTTGTAATTACAGTTGAATGTGCACAATATTAACCACAATTTGAATAGGGATTTAAATGAGGTTAACTTGTTGGTAATAGGAAGGGAATTAAGTGCATTAATTCCCATTCGCAATAAAATCTATAAGCAGTTTATTGTGACTTGGAAGTACATGGCATACATAACAGGACTGAATCCATTTCCGTCCTTAAAAGGCATCATCTCTCCAGCATGTAACAACGATTCCCTCTTGCATTCATTGACTACAAAGTACATTTATAATTTGCCAAAAAAGCTTTTAGGGAATAGAAAGGCAGCTTTTCTTCCAAGGACCTATGGCAGTGTCCCTGTAGATACAGTGCCATCTAGTGTTCTTTTCTAATCTTTAGTCAAATAATTCTTTAAAAACTGATTTATTAAACAGCTATTTTAGAGTTTTTCAGCCATATGCGAAAAAGTAACAAACTCCTTAAACTGGTGGGCATTTCCCAGCTTTACAGTGACACTAAACTCTGGTTTAACCCCTTCATATCTGCGCTATAGCTGAATGACGGCAATAGCACAGATGTACTTTGCCGGGAGGCCATCAATAGACGTCCTCCCCTTTGCACGCTCCTCGCGCACATGGTGCATGCTGTGATCACTGAGTCAATGAGACTCAGGTGATCACAGATCCTGGCCCCTTATCACGTGATCAGCTGTCAGCCAATGACAGCTGATCACGTGATGTATACAGAAGATCGGTAATCAGTTTTTTTTTTCCTTCTCACGCTGACAGCGTGAGGAGGAAAAAAAGCCGATCACCAGCTTCAGTGCCATGGACATCGGTCCTGAAGAGGAAGAGATGAAAACATACTTGGGGGGCACACTTGGAAGAGGCGAAGCTGCCTCATCTGTGCCCAACAGTACCGCCTTCCAGTGCCACCTGCCAGTGCCCACACAGTGCCACGAATCAGTACATAAGTGCCAGCAATCAGTGATACCTATCAATGTCCATGAGTGCCAACTATCAATGCCCACCAGTGGTGCCAATCAGTGCCTCATCAGTGCCGTCTAGCAGTGCTGCCTATCAGTGTTTTCTACCAGTGCCGATCAGTGCCCATCACTGCCCATCACTACCACCCATCAGTGCCCATCACTGCCACCTACCAGTGCCAGCTATCAGTGCCACCTATTAGTGCCCTTCAGTGCCACCCATCAGTGCCACCTATCAGTGCCCATCAATGCAGCCTATCGGTGCCCATCAGTGCAGCCTATCAGTGCCCATCAGTGCAGCCTCATCAACATACATCAATGAAGGAGAAAAATTACCTGTTTGCAAAATTTATTAACAAAATATAAAACGGTTTTGTATTTTTTTTTTTACATTTCGGTCTTTTTTAATTTTTTGAACAAAAAAATAAAAAAACTGAGGTGATCAAATACCACCAAATGAAAGCTCTATTTGTGGGGAAAAAATTATAAAAATTTCATTTTGGTACAGCGTTGTATGACCGCGCAATTGTCATTCAAAGAGTGACAATGCTAAAAGCTGATGGTCTGGGCAGAAGGGGGGTTTAGGTGTCCAGTAAGCAAGTGGTTAAACAAAGTCTATTCAAGTATATATTCTTAACTCATAAAATGCCTACCATTGCTCTCAGTCCAAATCTCCAAATTCTCTCAATTCAGAATCTTCTCAATTCTTTAAAAAATCAAATTTTATATTTTATTTTTTGCTCCAAGGATTAACTATGGACTATGGTTTATGGATAATGGGATTTGTAGTGTGCATAGAGAAGCGTACATAAATGCAACTAACTTGCACTGCTCACAGGGAATGTTTCAAGGAGGCAGAAAAAACACAGTAATGCCGCGTACACACGGGCGGACTGTATGGCGTACTTAGTCCGTCGAAACACATTTCAGCGGACAGTCCGCTCGTGTGTGGGCTTCAGCGGACTTTTTCAGCGTGCAGTCTGGCGTATTAAGTATTTTGGATTTTTCGAAATTCTGTCCGTCATACTTTGGTTTCAGCGGACAATCCGCTCGTCAGTAGGCTAGTTCGACGGACTAAGAATGGCGCATGCCCAGAAAGGATTTACACGGCGGAAGGGTGCTTTGCTGTGTATTGGACTTCCTATTTCTAGTCCCGTCGTACATGCTGTACACGTCATCGCGCAAGCTTTCGACGGACTGTTTGTGCATCAGCGTGTGGTCAAGTCCGTTCAGTCGAAAGTATGACGGACTGTCCGTCGGATTGTATGACGGACTAAGTACGCCATACAGTCCGCTCGTGTGTACGCGGCATAAGAAACAAGTTCATGCAAATAGAATAAAGGGTCAAAAAGTTGTGGATGTGTATGGAGAATTTTTAGAGAATAAGGATATTGTTTAGTGTCACTTTAAGGATCTTACAGAGACTAAAAACAGGTATTTGTTTGTCTATTCACAAAAATCTCATGTGATCTTTAAAGTGGTTGTATAGGTAAAAGTTTTTTTTTTTACCTCAATACATTCTCCGCATTAAGGTAAAAAAAAAACTTTTAATAGTATATCCCCCTACAGCCCTCCCTAAGTATTAACCTGAGCCTGAACTCGATCTAACACTATGCATGTCTGCAGCAGCTTTATTTTCCCTCTCCCTTGTCTCACAGGCTTGACTGAGAGCAGTGGGAGCAATTGGCTCCTGTTACTGACAAAGAAAGGCTGCTTGAGGTAGGTCTAGTAATACATATACCCCACTCATCTTCCAGTTGGGTGCTGGCTCAGCTCGCAGGCTGAAGATGTAAGAAATATCCAGACTGCCATACTCCAATGCGATCCACTTTATTGCAGGATGGCGTACGCATGATTGCTGCCTTAAGAAGTGACTTGCTTTGGTGGGCACTCAGCAGGGGAGAGGAGCCAGGAGTACTGGCGAGGAACCCAATAAGAGGAATATCAGGGCTGCTCTGTGCAAAACCATTACACAGAGAAGGTAAGTATGACATGTTAACCACTTCAGCCCCGGACCATTTTGCTGGTCAAAGACCAGACCACTTTTTGCGATTCGGCACTGCGTCACTTTAACTGACAATTGCGCGGTCATGCGACATGGCTCCCAAACAAAATTGGCGTCCTTTTTTTCCCATAAATAGAGCTTTATTTTGGTGGTATTTGATCACCCCTGCGGTTTTTATTTTTTGCGCTATAAACAAAAATAGAGCGACAATTTTGAAAAAAACACATTATTTTTGACTTTTTGTTATAATAAATATCCCCCAAAAATATATAAAAAAAAATGTTTTCCTTCAGTTTAGGCCGATACGTATTATTCTACATATTTTAGTTTGCGAAAAAGTTATAGCGTTTACAAAATAGGGGATAGTTTTATGGCATTTTTATTAATATTTTTTTTTTTACTAGTAATGGCGGCAATCAGCGATTTTTATTGTGACTACGACATTATGGCGGACATTTTTGACACATTTTTGGGACCATTGTCATTTATACAGCAATCACTGCTATATAAATGCAGTGATTCCTGTGTAAATGACACTGACAGTGAAGGGGCTAACCAGTGGGTGGCAGTGTAGGGGGTTAAGTGTTCCTAGGGGTGTGTTACTAACTGTGGGGGGGCTGGGCTTTCATTTAGAGAACACTGATCTCTGCTCCAATCACATGTAGCAGAGATCAGCGTCACTAGTTGCTAGGCAGAATTGGGAAATGCTGTTTACAATGGCATTTCTCCTCTCAGCCACCCCGTGAGATGATCGCGGGTATGCCCACAGCGATCGAGTCCACGGGACCCACGACCGGACTCACGGGGGTCCCGACCGGCACGTGAGCGCAGAGCGCTCACGGTGGCAGGGTGGCATTAAAGATTGGACGTACCTGTACGCCAATATGCCTGCCCGTGCCATTCTGTCGACGTACATCGGCGTGCGCCGGTCGGGAACCGGTTAAAAGCTTTACAATCACTTCAAAGTGATTGTATGGGTTTTTTTTTTTTTTTTTTAATAATAAACATATCATACTTACCTCCACTGTGCAGCTCATTTTGCACAGAGTGGCCCGAACCTACTGTTCTGGGGTCCCTCTGTGGCTCTCGTGGCTCCTCCCCACATCAGATAACGCCCTAGGAGAAGCGCTCTCCCGGGGAGTTACCTTGCAGCCGTGCTCCCAAGTACAGCATTCTGCGTCCATAGAAGCCGAATGCAAGACTCGACCCCGCCCCCCAGCGCCTGCGTCATTGGATTTGATTGACAGTAGCGGGAGCCAATGGCTGCGCTGCTATCAATCTATCCAATAAAGAGCTGAGAACCCCAGGCAGAGAGAAAGCACATCCCCGTGGGTCAAGTTCTAGCGCTCAGTTAAGTAAAACTGGGGGCTAGGGGGCTGGTCACTGCCAGGTGTTTTTTCACCTTAATGCATAGGATGTAGGTTTACAACCCCTTTAAGGTGTTAATGTAATTTCATTTTTTATAGTCTAACTATTTTTAGTCTTTTTAAACAAATAGTGATCTTGCAATGAAGGTTCTTGTTCAAGCACTTCTTTCCTAGGGTGACATTGATGTGCCCTTGTTTCCCAATTGCTCTCCTGAGTTGTCACCCTGTCACGTGTGCTTCCAGTGGAGATCTAAGTGTGTGAGTCAACATTTTTTCACCGACATGTTCTGCCGTGGTCACCATCAGAAAGCTGTCCTGACCAATGACATGCAGCTGCCATTGGATTACATACAGTGGGCCAACTTTAGAACCAAGCTAGTATTTTCAGGAAAAGGTCTCCGGTGGCAACCTCCATATTTCTCTGATAAGAGATTTTTATTTATTTTTTTTGATGCCTGTGAACAAAGGAACAGAGACCATATAATAATTTAGCAGACTCATTCTCCAATGGGCCAGGTCACAAAGGACATTGCTAACACAGAGCTATTAATAAAAAGACTTTGAAACCCTTCATAATATATATCCTTTCCGCTGGTCCACCACCCTGCCTTATGGTTTTGCTATAACCTGGCTTGGACAGATACAGTAAATTCAATGAAAATTACATACTATCCCTTCCAAAATTGTTATACACATTTGGGTACCTCCCGTCTCTATTCCCCTATATATTGAAAATCCAACAATGAAAACTCTACAGTTTTATTTGGAGTTGTTACATACCCAGAGTTAATAAATCTATTGTTTGCTCCTAGAGAGTCAGGGTGTCAGCGTTCCAAACTTATTGCATTATTTATTGGCCATTAATAAAGCTCCTATAACTCATCTCTACACCACATGTGACTTCCCCGTGTGGGTTTATATGGATATTCTTGATTTCCATCCTATATATCCATCTTCTCTTTCATGGCTTCTGCTGCATCATCGCCCGTGCTCGCTTAATCCAATTCTGTCCTTTACGTTCAAGATCTGGGATGCCATTAAATTTTTCTCCAGGCCTCGCTTCCCTGTTTCTTTCTTTATTGCAGCTGCTCAACTGCATATTATTTCTCCCAGGCTTGGAAAGCTCTATACTTTTTCAATGGTGGTCCTCTGTAGCCTTTGCTAAATGGTGACTATAGAAAACAGAACTGATCTTAAAAAATTTGTATAAAGTTTTATATAGGTGGCAATGTAACCCAACGCATTTGATAAGAATTCTTCCCAGTTACAACTCCACTTGGATTCATGGTTGCCACCTCAAGGGCATCATGGCCCACATATGGTGGACATGCCCAGTGCTGAACAGACTACAAATACAAGTTTATAATTGAATCTGCTCCCTGATCTATATGAGTATTCACAAAAACCCTTATGAGGCTTTATTGAACAAACCAGTTCTGAATATATATCTTACTGCATGAGCCTTAGTTACCCATATATTTCCAGCTACCAGTTTGACAATAGGGCAAGGAAACCCCCCCAAGTTTAAAGCAGTAAAAAAAGTTACAGTTATTTACAGATATTATGATCAACAGGCTATCTTAACAGATACGCAACAGTATTTTACCCAAATCTGGTAACCCTGGATGTCTTATGCCGCCTACACACGACCGGACTTTCCGGCAGACTAGGTCTGACGGAATCAGTCCGTCAGACAATCCGATCATGTGTGGGCTAATCCGATCATTTTTCATCTAAAAAATCAGACGGACCTAGAAATACTGGGTTATGGTTAATCGCCCAGCCATGTGGGGCTGTGGTGGATTCTGCTATATGGGTAGTTTTCTTTTACCCATTCCAATTCACCTTACTTTTCTTTCTTACACTAGGTGTTGCACCCTGTTATCGTGGTGGTTCTTTCTGGTGTATCCACATTGATGGGTTCTTTACTTCTTCTTGTCTATCCCTCATTCCTGGGCTGTATTTTCACCTTTAACCAGTATGCTTCACCTTAGCACCCACATACTCCTTCCCACTCTGGTGCACTTTGTGTTTTCGTATATGGTGGGGGCACCTCTGTAATAGTGATTCTCCCATATATATACATATTCCATTTTTTTCTTTTTCCTTTTTTCCTTTTCCTGTTTATTTCATCATAGGTTGCCCTCTCCTTGGCCCCTGCCTACCTACACCTATACCTTCCTCCATTGTATTCTACATTGGAGGGGGCAATAGGGATGTGATCCCTTGCAAGCCATTTAACTCTTGGACTCCGCTTCCCCGCTCCCCTTATTGGTAGAGCACAGCGACGTATTCCAGCCACACAAGTCTGGGCCCATCTATGAGGGATATGGGAGAGGCGGTGGACTTCACACTTTAAAGAGGACCTCCCATGTGGACTATATAGGTATTTATTTGTAATGTACATTAATTGCTCACTAGCCATGTAACTATGCTATGTTTGATGTATATTTTGCTTACAGCATACTATCTTCAATTTATTGCAGCATATTATGTATGGATATATATTTATATTTGTCTTTTTTCCTAGAATAGACAATAAACCTTCTGAAGAAGACCCCCGAGAGGGTCGAAACGCGTAAAGGGTTCATATTATCTATTATCCATTTTTTACTGCAAACTATAGCTATAATAGGGTTCAAGTGCTATCAATTCTGTATACATATGTAATACCATACATTTTTATCCACACAGTGGAGTTTTGTCCCTGACCATTGTGTCACTTGTCTAATCCTCTTTTTTTATTAATAAAAAAATTTTGTATTATTAATCATTTGTGTCATGTCGGCATCTATTATATATATTTATTAGCATCTACAGGTAATATATGCTGTTAAAAAACCCCACCCTGGGGATATCCTTTCTTTTTTGTTTTTTATGCACTAGGGGTGATCAACGCCCTCTGACCCTGTATTGGGGTGTTACTGTCCATTTTTTCCCTTCATAATATATATCCTTTCCGCTGGTCCACCACCCTGCCTTATATAGACATAATTCTGACTCACTCATACAACACCCTGTATCACGTGAATTTTCCACCTCTATTTTGTCAACTGAATTCTTTATTAGACTTGTGGCGTGGTTTTGCTATAACCTGGCTTGGACAGATACAGTAAATTCAATGAAAATTACATACTATACCTTCCAAAATTGTTATACACATTTGGGTACCTCCCGTCTCTATTCCCCTATGTATATATTGAAAATCCAACAATGAAAACTCTACAGTTTTATTTGGAGTTGTTACATACCCAGAGTTAATAAATCTATTGTTTGCTCCTAGAGAGTCAGGGTGTCAGCGTTCCAAACTTATTGCATTATTTATTGGCCATTAATATAGCTCCTATAACTCATCTCTACACCACATGTGACTTCCCCGTGTGGGTTTATATGGATATTCTTGATTTCCATCCTATATATCCATCTTCTCTTTCATGGCTTCTGCTGCATCATCGCCCGTGCTCGCTTAATCCAATTCTGTCCTTTACGCTCAAGATCTGGGATGCCATTAAATTTTTCTCCAGGCCTCGCTTCCCTGTTTCTTTCTTTATTGCAGCTGCTCAACTGCATATTATTTCTCCCAGGCTTGGAAAGCTCTATACTTTTTCAATGGTGGTCCTCTGTAGCCTTTGCTAAATGGTGACTATAGAAAACAGAACTGATCTTAAAAAATTTGTATAAAGTTTTATATAGGTGGCAATGTAACCCAACGCATTTGATAAGAATTCTTCCCAGTTACTACTCCACTTGCATTCATGGTTGCCACCTCAAGGGCATCATGGCCCACATATGGTGGACATGCCCAGTGCTGAACAGACTACAAATACAAGTTTATAATTGAATCTGCTCCCTGATCTATATGAGTATTCACAAAAACCCTTATGAGGCTTTATTGAACAAACCAGTTCTGAATATATATCTTACTGCATGAGCCTTAGTTACCCATATATTTCCAGCTACCAGTTTGACAATAGGGCAAGGAAACCCCCCCAAGTTTAAAGCAGTAAAAAAAGTTACAGTTATTTACAGATATTATGATCAACAGGCTATCTTAACAGATATGCAACAGTATTTTACCCAAATCTGGTAACCCTGGATGTCTTATGCCGCCTACACACGACCGGACTTTCCGGCAGACTAGGTCTGACGGAATCAGTCCGTCAGACAATCCGATCATGTGTGGGCTAATCCGATCATTTTTCATCTAAAAAATCAGACGGACCTAGAAATAGAACATGTTTCAAATCTGTCCGACGGACTAAATTCCTATCGAGAAAACCTTTCATCTGTATGCTGGTCCGGCGGACCAAATACGACGCAAGGGAAGCTATTGGATACTGGCTATTGAACTTCCTTTTTTAGTCCTGTCTTACGTCATCACGTTCAAAACAAACAGCCTTTCGAACTTAGTCCGTTCCGACAATACTAAAGAAATGACACTTTGCTACAATGTAAAGTGTACAGCTTGTATAACAGTGTGAATGTGCTGTCCCCTCAAAATAACTCAACACACAGCCATTAATGTCTAAACCGCTGGCAACAAAAGGGAGTACACCCCTAACTGAAAATATCCAAATTGGGCCCAAAGTGTCAATATTTTATGTTACCACCATTATTGTCCAGCACTGCCTTAACGCTCTTGGGTATGGAGTTCACCAGAGCTTCACAGGTTGCCACTGGAGTCCTCTTCCACTCCTCCATGATGGCATCACGGACCTGGTGGTTGTTAGAGGCCTTGCGCTCCTCCACCTTCCGTTTGAGGATGCCCCACAGATGCTGAATAGAGTTTAGGTCTGGAGACATGCTTGGTCAGTCCATCACCTTTACCCTCAGCTATCTTGGAGGTGTGTCCAGGGTCGTTATCATGTTGGAATACTGCCCTGCGGCCCAGCCTCCGAAGGGAGGGATTCATGCTCTGCTTCAGTATGTCACAGTACATGTTGGCATTCATGGTTCCCTCAATGAACTGTAGCTCCCCAGTGCCGACAACACTCATACAGCCCCAGACCATAACACTCCCACCGCCATACTTGACTGAAAGCAAGACACACTTGTCTTTGTACTCCGAACCTGGTTGCCGCCACCATGCTTGACACCATCTGAACCAAATAAGTTTACCTTGGTCTCATCAGACCACAGGACATGGTTCCAGTAATCCATGTCCTTAGTCTGCTTGTCTTCAGAAAACCGTCTGCGGGCTTTCTTGTGCATCATCTTTAGAAGAGGCTTCCTTCTGGGACGACATCCATGCAGATAAATTTGATGCAGTGTGAGGCGTGTGGTCTGAACACTAACAGGCTGACCAGCCACCCTTTCAACCTCTGCAGCAATGCTAGCAGCACTCATAGGTTTATTTCCCAAAGACAACCTCTGGATATGATGCTGAGCATGTGCACTCTACTTCTTTGGTCGATAGTGGCAAGGCCTGTTCTGGGTGGAACCTGTCCTGTTAAACAGCTGTATGGTCTTGGCCATCGTGCTGCAACTCAGTTTCAGGGTCTTGGCAATCTTCTTATACCCTAGGCCATCTTCATGTAGAGCAATAATTCTTTTTTTCAGATCCTCAGAAAGTTCTTTGTCATGAGGTGCCATGTTGAACTTCCAGTGACCAGTATGAAAGAGTGAGAGCGATAACACCACAACACACCTGCTCAACCATTCACACCTGAAATCTTGTAAAACTAAGCCCTTGTACAAATGGTCAGACATTCCAACCACAAAAAAATTTTGTGCGAAGTTGTCAGAAAATCCTATCGATCAGAACGTGATGACGTTCGTTCGTTAAGAGGGGACTATGTTCAGGCTAGTAGCCAATAGCTTTGGTCTCGTAATTTGATCTGAGCATGCGTGGCACTTTGTCCGATCGGAATTCTCTACAAACGATCAGACAAAGTCCGATCGGATCATGTTGTCGGAAAATTTCATAGCCCAGCTCTAAAACGTTGTTGGTCGGATATTCTGATGGAAACAGTCCGATGAAGCCCACACACGGTCGGATTATCCGACAACACGGTCCGATCGGACATTTTCTGTCGGAATTTCCGACCGCGTGTACAAGGGCTAAAAGGGGACACTTTACTGGTCACTATATTATTTCTCATTAGGATAAAAGGTATTATAGGCCGGCCCAGGGTTCTTCTTTAAAGTGGACACATCTCCTTATATCCATTGATAGCTTTCTTACAATACCTCATGTTGACTGTGTATATTGTTTCCATTCATGTTTCATTACTAATTGCTATTGCTGCAAGTATTATTTCAACCTAGTCTTGGCTGTAACCAGGATTTGGCTGAACAATCCTCATTTTAAACCTCTCATCTCGAATAAGTAAAGTCAGAGAGAGTTGAAATTATTCGCTTTGTGTGTCATTTAAAGGTATACACAACATGTCCGAACCCAGAGTGTCAAAGGGGCTGGAGAGTTCACATGGTCATGGCGGCATAAGAGAACATGCATTATCAAGCAACCCCAGACTGGGAAGTGCTACAAGTATCATTGCTTACTAAACACGTTTCTTTGAGTTATTTTTTTAAGACTGTATTCTGCATTATATGATATTGTATTTGTGTTTGCAAGCCTAATGCCGCGTACACACGAGCGGACTTTTCAACATCCAAAGTCCGAAGGACTGAGTCCGTCAGACTATCCGATCGTGTGTGGGCTGCAACGGACTTTTGACTCGCCAAAGTCCGAAGGACTTTAGAATATGGAACATGCTTCAAATTTTTCCGAAGGAACTCCGCCGGACCCGGTCTCCTTCGAAAAATCCGCTCGTGTGTATGCTACTCCGACGGACTAAAACCAACGCTAGGGCAGCTATTGGCTACTGGCTATGAACTTCCTTATTCGAGCCGAGTCGTACGTCATCACGTTCGAATCCGTCGGAGTTTAGTGTGATCGTGTGTGGCCAAGTCCGCTCAGCCGAAAAGTCTGTCAGAAATCCGTCGGAATTCCAGCAGAACTCCGACGGAACTCCTTCGGAAGTCTGTCGGACATAAGTCCTCTCGTGTGTACGGGGCTTAATATGTGACAACAACATACAGTGTATGCACATTGCACCTTTGTTCCTGCTATGGTACCCTTTATTTAAAATCTATTATTAAAAGATTTGTAAAAGATAAAAAAAAGACTTGTCATATCTCTCTCTGAAAATATTAGTTGTCTGCCTGAAAGATGACCTCAAATTAAGGTCACACTGTACAACCATAGATAATGGTGAACTTAGGCTAAATGGAACTAAAACCCTTCCCTCTAAGGGCCCCATTCACATGACCACTTTGAACCTTATACTAAGAAGGATGAGTGTACATCTCTGGCAGGTTTCACAGGTGCACATCAATGACAGGCTGAAAAGCACTGCAGCTGTTCACATGTAATCGTACATTCAAGGTGTTACTTGTGATTTTGGAACAGAAGCCTGTCCCTGGACTTTTCATTCGGAAACTGCTATTTTACTGGCAGTCATGATAATGCTCTGACTGCATCACCTTCTGAATCATTGATTTGGAAAAAAATGACTTAAAGCGGTGTGCTGCTACTCTCTAGATGAGGTCTCCTCATAATTTTCTTTTGTTTGGATGACCATTTGTAACAAACACTATAAGAAGGAAAAGTGGAAGTGTTGCTCATAGCCAATAAATATCACCTGAAAGAGTGATGGCCCAGCTCCCTACTCACAAAATTCTATGGGACGCCACAAGAAACTCAGAGAAATTGGCCAGATTCATACACCTATTGGAAAATGATTGCTTGTTATGACTTGTCTAAGCCCTTGTACACACGGTCGGAGAATCTGTCGGAATGAGTCTTATCGGACCGTGTCGTCAGATAATCCGACTGTGTGTGGTATGCATCGGACTGATTCCGTCCGAATCTCCGTCCGACCCAATTTTCCAACATGTTGGAAAGATTTCCCGACCAACTGGGCTGGACGGACCTAATCCGATCATGTGTAGAGCATTTTCATCGGACCAAGTGCCACGCATGCTCAGATCAAATTCCTACATCAAAGCTATTGGCTACTAGCCTGAATGTAGTCCCATCGTAACGAAATTACGTCATCACGTTCTGAAAGATCGGATTTTTCACCAACTTGGCCCGACCGTGTGTATGCAACAGTTTCGGACACAATCCGTCGGACTAAATCCGACGGGCAAAATCCGACTGATTTGGTTGGCAAAATCTCCGACCGTGTGTACGTGGGCTGAGACACATCTCACAGGTACTTATAAATAGGTCCAATTTGTTCTCTTGATTCAAACCACTCTCAGCTGGGTTAACAAGTATAAGTTTGAGCATGTAACAATTTAAGGGAATATATACTGTATGTATACAGTATACTATCTTCTTTTTTTGGACAAAAAAAGAACATCTTTATTGTTTTTCACTTTAGTCAGATAAATATAAAATAATGTGTATGAATATTTATTTGCCACCTGCATCCCACAGGTGGTAAGCATGGGGCTAATGTGCATCCAGAGCTGGTGAGAATGAGACCAATGTGCATTCAGCAGGTGGTGAGCATGAGGCTAATGTTCATTCAGCAGATGGAGGACATGAGGCTAATCTGCATCCACCAGGTGGAGGACATGGGGCCAATGTGCATCTGGCAGGTGGTGAGTGAGGATGAGTCGAACACCCCCCAGTTCGGTTCGCACCAGAACTTTCGAACGGACCGAAAATTCGTGCAAACTTTAGAACCCCATTGAAGTCTATGGGACTCAAATGTTCGAAATAAAAAGTGTTAATTTTAATGGCTAATATGCAAGATACTGTCCTAAAAAGGGCTTGGGGACTTGGCTCCTACCCCAGGGGACATGGGTCAATGCCAAAATTGTTTTTAAAAAGGCAGTTTTTTTGGGAGCACTGATTTTAATGACGATTAAAGTGAAAAAAAAGTGAAATATTACTTTAAATATCGTGCCTGGGGGGTGTCCATAGTATGCCTGTGAAGTGCCACGTGTTTCCCGTGTTTAGAACAGTCCCTGCACAAAATGACATTTAACGGAAAAAAAGTCATTTAAAACTTCTTGCGGTTTTAATGTAATATCTGGTTCCGGCAATATGGATGAAAATCATTGAGAAAAATGGCATGGGTAGCCCTCCCTGCCCATTACTACCCCCTTTGGGTCTTGTACGGATATTAAGGGGAACCCCATACCAAAATAAAAAAAAAGGAAAAGCGTGGGGCCCCCAGGCCCTATATACTCAGAACCCCAGTATACAGGCGGTGCAAACAAGACAGGGACTGTGTAGGTTTGTTGTGTTAAGTAGAATCTGTTTGTAATTTTGAACTGGTACATTTTTAAAGTGTAGCACCAGTCAAAAAATCTATTTTTAAGCTTTTAGGAAAACATAGGGAAGGGTTATCACCCCTGTATAATTTTTTTTGCCGTCCATCTTTTTTCATCTCACTTACTGTTGTCTCCTTCCGTTTGCAAGTAGGAGACATTTGTAAGTTGGATGTTTGAAAGTAGGGGCCTGCCCTATATGCTCTGCAGAAATGGCGGAACAAGGTGTTGGTGTTGCCACAACACTGTAAGCCCTCAAAGTGACTCTTGGTGGGCACTGGAGCGCCCTGCTGTGGATGATTATATCAAGAATTGTAATTACATGTCATTGTTGAACAGTGGTAGAAAAATTGGGCCTTTGGTGGTTGTGGTGGTGGTGCTGGTGCCACAACACTATAAGTCCTCACAGTTACTCTCAGTGGGCACAGGAATGGGCCCTGCTGTGAAATATTTAATCAAGAATTGTAATTACATGCCCCTGTTAAACAGGGGCTGAAAAATTGGGCCTTAGGCACTGCTTGCTGGTGCCACAACACTGCAACCTCTCCCAGATACTCTAGTTGGAGTGCAGGAATGAGCCCTGCTGCAAAGCATTGCATCAAAAATTGTAATTGCACGCCCCTGTTAAACAGGGGCTGAAAAATTGGGCTGGTGGCATCACCCAGAACCAAAAATGTTCTTCCAAGATATCAGCGCAATCATTGAGGAGGAAGAGGATAGTCAGTCAACATAACAGGACAGTCATTCAGCGTCAGCATAGGCAGTCTTGAAGGGATGTGACATTTCCCAAAAAATGATTTGGTTACATCAGCTTCAGGTGCTTGGTAGCTGGTGGTGATCCAAGACTGATTCATCTTTATGAAGGTCAGTCGATCAACTGACTCGGTGGACAGGCGCACCCTGTGATCGGTTACAAAGCCACCAGCAGCACTGAAGGTGCGTTCCAAAAGAACGAGGGATGCAGGACAGGCCAGTAGCTCAATCGCATACTGTGCAAGCTCTGGCCAGTGATTCATCCTCAAGACCCAGTAAGCCAGAGGATTTTTGGTGGGAAATGTGTCCAAGTCTGACCTTGCCCCTAGGTATTCCTGCACCATGTAAATCAGATGCTGGCGATGGTTGCTGGAACCGATCATACCTTGGGGCTGCGGACTAAAAAATTGTCTGAACGCATCGGTCAGATGGCCACCTTCTGCACTGCTCCTTCTGACTGAAGCCTCAGCAACACGTTGTCCAGGACCAGGAGTTTGTAACCTCACAGTCTCTGGGAACGCATTGCACAGACCTTTCTGCAAGGCCTCCCGGAGATGTCTCATCCTCTGCTCCCTCTGTGATGGCAAGATAAGGTCTGCAACCTTACTCTTGTACCGTGGATCAAGGAGAGTGGCCAGCCAGTAATGGTCCCTCTCCTTGATCCGAAGAATGTGAGTCTCCATGAGTCCTCTGGGTCACTAAGGACAACATGATCCGCAGCCACCTCCTCCCAGCCACATAGAAGTCCACGGGTTTCTTGAGACTGTAAATCATCCCTACAAGACTGCTGCTGCTGATGCTGAGTGCAGGCTCCGCCTCCATGCTCACACAATCCTCCTCCTCCTCCTCTTCCTGTGTGATGGGTGGAACAGCAGGAACACTGTCTGGATAAAGGGGGCCTTGAGAGGCAAGGAAGTCCTCCTCTTCCTGCCTCTGTTCTGCCTCAAGAGCCCTGTCCATTATTCCACGCAGCGTATGCTCCAACAGGTGGACAAGAGGTACAGTGTCACTGATGCATGCACTGTCACTGCTCAACATCCTTGTGGCCTCCTCAAATGGTGACAGGACAGTGCATGCACCCCTGATCATGCCCCCCTAGCGTGGTGAGAAAAAACCGAGCTCCCCTGACCTTGTCCTGGTGGCGTAGTCACAGGTACTCATTGATGGCCCTCTGCTGCAAGGGCAGCCCCTGCAGCATGGCCAATGTTGAGTTCCACCTAGTGGTTATGTCACATATAAGGCGGTCCTTGGGCAGGTTCAACTCCTTTTGGAGCTCAGCCAGCCGAGCACTGGCATTAAATGAAATGCACACAGACTTTCCTGAAAAGCACAGAGAAACAGAGCGCACACCAGCCCTAGTGCATTAAAGTTTATTTAACTCAATAAAAGGTTAAAACAGCCAGGTATGTCACTCACAAACATCCGTTGAGTAGTAGCATTGGTATTTACAGCCTCCACTGTTGCCTCCTTCCCCGATTTTAGGCTCCCTGCAGTAGCTAGCAATACAGATGGTTAAGTACTCGGTTCGCTTGCTGGCTGCAGGTACACTCTCTATCCACGCCTCACACGCACGGACCTGCCGGCTCTGGATGACGTCACTCGCAACGGGGGGCGGATCTCTCAACGTGTGTACTGACTCTGACGCTGGCTATAACTGTTCCCAAGACAACATGTTTCGGAGGCGTGGCCTCCTTCTTCAGGACCTGAAGAAGGAGGCCACGCCTCCGAAGCGATGCGAGTGACGTCATCCAGAGCCGGCAGGTCCGTGCGTGTGAGGCGTGGATAGAGAGTGTACCTGCAGCCAGCAAGCGAACCGAGTACTTAACCATCTGTATTGCTAGCTACTGCAGGGAGCCTAAAATCGGGGAAGGAGGCAACAGTGGAGGCTGTAAATACCAATGCTACTACTCAACGGATGTTTGTGAGTGACATACCTGGCTGTTTTAACCTTTTATTGAGTTAAATAAACTTTAATGCACTAGGGCTGGTGTGCGCTCTGTTTCTCTGTGCTTTTTAGGTTTGTCTGCCACCCAGTGGACTTTAATAAGAGCAGCAACACCCAGAGTGGATGTAACAAGCAATATATATTGTGCAGAGGTATTCTGGAGGAACTGGATAGGATGTGACAGCGCCGTACTTGATTTATTTGTTTCCTGTTGTACACAGACTTTCCTGGCCTGCTTCAGGACATCCTGTAAGCCCAGGTACCTGCCCAAGAACGGCTGCACCACCAGGATAAGGAAGTGAGCCACACAGGGCACATAAGTCAGTTGTCCCTGTCGGAGGGCGGAGAGGAGGTTGGTGCCATTGTCGCAAACCACCATTCCTGGCTTAAGCTGGCGTGGCGTCAACTACCTCTCGACCTGCCCCTGCAGAGCTGACAAAATATTTGCCCCAGTGTGGCTCCTGTCCCTCAAACAAACCAGTGCAAGCACTGCATCTTTTTGCCTGCGTACTTGCGTAGCCCCTTGAACGCCTATGGAGCACCGCTGGTTCCGAGGACAGAGCACTGGAAGAGGCCATGGAGGAAGAAGAAGAAGAGGGGGTGGAGGAGAGAGGTGTGTCACAACCAGTAGTAGCATTTTGGAGGTGTGGTGGCAGAACAACCTCCAACACTACTGCACCTTGTCCTGCATCCTTCTCAGCTGCCAGAAGAGTGACCCAATGGGCCATGAAAGATAGCTAACGTCCCTGTCTATGCCTGCTGGACCATGAGTTAGCGGTAATATGCACCTTACCGCTGACCGCCCTGTCCAGCGGGGCAAGGACATTGCCTTCCACATGCCGGTAGAGAGCCGGAATCGCCTTCCTTGAGAAAAAGTGGCCTTTGGGGACCTGCCACTGAGGAACCACACATTGCACAAACTCACGGAAGGGGGCCGAGTCTACCAACTGAAAAGGCAGCAGTTGAAGTGCTAGCAATTTAGCCAAGCTAGCATTCAACCGCTGGGCATGTGGATGGCTAGGAGTGAAATTCTTTCTATGGACCAGCAGCTGGGGCAGGGAAATTTGCCTGCTACAATCAGACGTCGGTGTACTGCTAGCAGAGTGCCCGCAAGCACTTGGCTGTGACACACCTAATTCTACACCTTCATTCCTCTCAGTGCAGGTTTCAGAGAGGACTGAAGGTCTAGTGGGGTTGGAGATCCCAGCTGATGAGGAGCAAGGAGAGGTCCACTTTGTTCTTTGGTATGGGTCTTTAAGGTACGCTTGCCAACGAGCTGCATGGCAGTTCAACATATGTCTGGTCAAGCATGTGGCGCCCAAGCGGCTAATGTTTTGGCCACGCGAGATACGCTTGAGACATATGTTGCAAATAGCAGTGGTGCGATCTGATGCACTCGTCTCAAAAAAGGCCCACACCAAAGAACTTTTGGAATAATGCGCAGAGGCAGCTCCCTGCCTCATCGGAGATGTGCCGCCTCATTGGAGATGTGCCTCCTCCTCCTCCTCCTCCTCTCTCCTATCAGGCACCCACGTGGACTCAGTGACCTCATCATCCCCTCCCTCTTCATCACTGGAGCAAAACTGGCAGAATGCTGCAGCTGGTGGAACATGACTGCCAGATTGATGCCCTTCTTGAGCACCCCCTCTCTCTGCGCTCATGCTACTGCCTTCCTCTAGCTGAGTATCATCATCAGAGCCTTCAAAACACTGGGCATCCTCCTGGAGCATGTACCTAACACTGTGCTCAAACAGATACAGATCTATACTGTGCTGTGCTGGAGGCACACAACTCCCACTAACTCCTGCAGATGCCTTTATTCTAGAACACCAGCAATAAAGGGTATATAAAGGTGTATGCTGTGCTGGAGGCACACAACACCCACTAACTCCTGCAGATGGCTGTATTAGAGAACACCAGCAATAAAGGGTAGATACAGGTGTATACTGTGCTGTGCTGGAGGCACACAACACCCGCTAACTCCTGCAGATGCCTTTATTATAGAACACCAGCAATAAAGGGTAGATACAGGTGTATACTGTGCTGTGCTGGAGGCACACAACACCCACTAACTCCTGCAGATACTTTTATTATAGAACACCAGCAATAAAGGGTAGATACAGGTGTATACTGTGCAGTGCTGGAGGCACACAACACCCACTAACTCCTGCAGATGGCTGTATTAGAGAACGCCAGCAATAAAGGGTAGATATAGGTGTATACTGTGCTGTGCTGGAGGCACACAACACCCACTAACTCCTGCAGATGCCTTTATTATAGAACACCAGCAATAAAGGGTAGATAAAGGTGTATACTGTGCTGGAGGCACACAACATCCACTAACTCCTGCAGATGGCTGTATTAGAGAACACCAGCAATAAAGGGTAGATACAGGTGTATATTGTACTGTGCTGGAGGCACACAACACCCACTAATTCCTGCAGGTGGCTGTATTAGAGAACAACAGCCATAAAGGGTAGATACAGGTGTATAGTGTGCAGGAGGCACACAACATCCACTAACTCCTGCAGATGGCTGTATTAGAGAACACCAGCAATAAAGGGTAGATACAGGTGTATATTGCGCTGGAGGCACACAACACCAACTAACTCCTGCAGATGGCTCTATTAGAGAACAGCAATAAAGGGTAGATACAGGTGTATACTGCGCTGTGTTGGCAGCTGCTTTGCTAGTACCCTGAGTCTGGGTGAGAGAGCATGAGGAGGATGAAGAGGGCTTGGTCATCCACTCTACTAAGTCTTCAGCATGATGCGGCTCAACACATCCAGCTGCCAAAAATAAGGACAAGCGTGTCCCATGACCACATGCTGATGACGATGCACCGCCTCCATGACCAGCACTGTTGTCTCTAGACATAGAGCCTGCTTGCCATCTTTTATTGGCTTGTGACTGTCTGCCTCTCCTTGTTGGCCTTCCAGACATAGTAATGGCCTGCAGGGAGATGGGAAAACCAGCAATTGGGTAGTGTATATTGTGCTGGAGGAACTTCAGCAATAAAGGGTAGATACAGGTGTATATTGTGCTGTGCTGGAGGCACACAACACCCACTAACTCCTGCAGATGGCTGTATTAGAGAACACCAGCAATAAAGGGTACATACAGGTGTATATTGTGCTGTGCTGGAGGCACGCAACACCCACTAACTCCTGCAGATAGCTGTATTAGAGAACACCAGCAATAAAGGGTAGATACAGGTGTATATTGTGCTGTGCTGGAGGCACACAACACCCACAAAATGCTCTATATTAGATGGTTATTTGAAAAACAATACAGTTATACAAAAAACTAAAACATTTATAAAATAATTTAAAACTTTAAAAAAAGACCAAAAGCCAAGTGGAATCCAGTGAAGCCATATACTATGGTCTATGGGAATCATCATTTTCATTTGTCCATTAACATTTATGTGAGCAATTTATCTAGTAAGAGCATGAATCCATGTGCATAATGCAGATCTCACCATATTAGGTCTTCCTAGTTCATTCTCCTTCTACACAACAGTGTACATGAATTCGTTCACAGCTAGCAGCTAGACTGTTAATAAATCACATTGGGAAAAAGTACCCGCTGAGCTGAAACAGTGTTGGGATTCATGCTTGCAATCATTTAACTGTGGGTGAAAGAAGGTTACATTTTAATTGGCAACATTTGCCAATAAGATTTTTGTAAAATAAGAAGATATTGACCAAATGCCATTCTGTGTTTAGTTAGTCTGTCTAGGTCAATTCAATTACTAAGTACATGCATTTTGTTTTGTTTTTTCTCTCTCTCTGACTGTACTGGAAAGGGAAATCTCCAGGCAAAACCCAACATTTAAAAATAAGCATGCAAACTGAATTTCTATCTACCTGAGTCTGCTTTATGCACTGTACAGAAATTTTTTTTTCCTTAACCACCTTAGTACCGGCATATTTCACCCTCTTCGTCACCACGTAATTTTTCAGTTTTCAGTTTTTTGTGATATTTTAACCGACAATTACTCGGTCATGTAAGACTGAACCCAAATGAATTTTATATAATCTTTAATTATTTTACTATATACAGAATACTTACTTTTTGTTTTAAAACATAGCAAATAAAACTGTCAGAACAGTATGAAAATACCATAATTATCCCTTTTTGAAAAGTAGACACTCCAAGATGACCTGATGTTTTAGGAGGTTAAAACACTGAGCTTAGTATTGGTGCATTAGGTACATTTAATGTACAGCTCATACACAGAGGGATGAGGAGGTAAAGAGGTTAATGTACAGGTCACCTACAGTGGGAGGATAGCGATTAAGGGGTAAATGTATAGATGTGCAGGATAAAAGAGCTGAAGGGTTAATACACAGGTCAGATCAGAGACAGAATGGGGCTGATACATACAGGAGGGGAGTGAATGACAGTTTGGGGTGGATTTTAATATTGTTTGGATTGTACTCTATTGATCTGGTGCTGTCTGGGGGCCGATTCACATCAGGAATCACACATGAACGTGCTGTGAATTCACATGCGATTCACATTTAGTTCTGTGTATTGCCATATCAGCATATTCAAAAAATCGCACTGCAGCAAAAGTAGTGAATGCACTACTTGTGGAAATGCACTGCAACTGTACTGTATGGTACTTCTGCACCATGAGATCTGATGTGGGCAAACACACTGCGTTTGGGGTGTCATTATCTTGATATTGACACCTGCTGCAGATTACAACTGCAATGCATTTTGAACATGGTGCAGGAAAAATGCACAGAACATGGGTTTCCCACACTACTTTCTTGCGTACACTGGCCCTTATGGTCAGATGAAAACATTACAAACCATAAAGTAAATGTTATCTAAATCTAAACTGTTATCTCAACTGTATAGCAGATATCCAGGAAAGAATAAAATAAAAAGGACATCAGTCTTTAAATCAGAAAATGGAGTCTCTAGCAAAATGAGATAGTCTTTTAAGTAGAACAGCCTTTCAAGTAAAACAGTCCTTCATATATGAGGGCAAAAGCCTTGAAAATGTTCAAAAATTTCATTTTGCTCAAAATCCACATAATCTTTCCTCAATGAGTTAATTTTCTGTATTTCTTTAGACCCTCAAGAATTTTGTATCAACTCATGTAATCAGGAAAGATCCACCTCCACCACCCCATTAAGGCTTGCTTCTCCAAAGTTTAAAGCGGAGGTCCGCCCACCCCACGAAAAATTAAAAGTCAGCAGCTACAAATACTGCAGCTGCTGACTTTTAATATTAGCCTACTTACCTGCCCAGGGAGCCTGCCATGTTGGCACTGCAGCCGATCTTCGGATCGGCTGTCGAGTGCAGCTGCCACCATTATCGGTAAGGGAACCCAGTACTACAGCCGGTTCCCTACTGCACATTTCTAATTGGCCCAGCAGTGGAGGATATATATATATATATATATATATATATATATATATATATATATATATATATATATATGCTACTGAAAACTGCCGCCTGCTGCCACTTCAATTAAAACACTACTTTTCTGCAAGCTTCTAAACCTTTATCATATATTTTAATTCCTAAATGGCAGAATCCCATTATTGACATTTCCATAGGCCCAGGAGGACCTTATCTAGTAGTTTATTTGATTAGTTTATTGACCGTGGCCCCATCTCCAGGAAGTGGGGAAGGGGACCTGTCAAAAACCGGTTCCCCCTCCCCCTGAAAGGTGCCAAATGTGGCACCGGAGTGGGGGGGGGGGGAGGTGAACAAGCGGAGGTTCTACTTTTGGGTGGAACTCCGCTTTAACATCCAGAGACACTGGAACTGGCAGTGCAAAGAAACAAGGAAGTCATCCTTCAGATTAGGCCGTTTGGACTTTAGTCTGACACCTTAAATCTCTCTTGATGTTCAGTGGAACTCTCAGGCCTTGAGTTGGCATCATAGTTATTCCTCTAGGCACTCACAGGAACCTGCACAGGAGTCTCTTTCAGCCTTCATCATTGGAAGAGTAAAGAAGATTCCTCACCAGGATGATGGCTTAACAGCGTTTCTGGGATCATCTCAGGACTTCCTGTTGCTTTTAAAACAGCAACGATCTCCAAGCAAGGATTAGTAATTTCTTTAGGTAACATTCAGATAGAGGTATGAACAGGGGCACATGCTATCCAGCCAACATGAATAACCACAAAATCAAATAAACTACTAGATAAGGTCCTCCTGGGCCTATGGAAAGGTCAGTAATGGGATTCTGCCATTTAGGAATTAAAATATATGATAAAGGTTTATAAGCTTGCAGAAAAGTAGTGTTTTAATTGAAGTGGCAGCAGGCGGCAGTTTTCAGTAGCATATATATATATATATATATATACACACACACACACAGTACCTCACAAAAGTGAGCACACCCCTCACATTTTTGTAAATAGTTTATATCTTTTCATGTGACAACACTGAAGAAATGAAATTTTGCTACAATGTAGAGTAGTGAGTGTACAGCTTGTATAACAGTGTAAATTTGCTGTTCCCTCAAAATAACTCAACACACAGCCATTAATATCTAAACCGCTGGCAAGAAAAGTGAGTACACCCCTAAGTGAAAATGTCCCAATTGAGCTCAATTAGCCAATTTCCCTCCCCGGTGTCATGTGACGCATTAGTGCTACAATGTCTCAGGTGTGAATGGGGAGCAGGTGTGTTAATTTGGTATTATCGCTCTCACTTTCTCATACTGGTCACTGAAAGTTCAACCAGGCGCCTCATGGCAAAGAACTCTCTGAGGATCTGAAAAAAAAGAATTGTTGCTCTACATAAAGATGGCCCAATCTATAAGAAGATTGTCAAGACCCTGAAACTGAGCTACAGGACAGTGGCCAAGATTATACATAAGTTTAACAGGACAGGTTCCACTCAGAACAGGCCTCGCCATGGTCGACCAAAGAAGTTGAGTGCACGTGCTTAGTGTCATATCCAGAGCTTGTCTTTGGGAAATAGACGTATGAGTGCTGTCACAATTGCTGCAGAGGTTAAAGGGGTGGGGGGTCAGCCTGACAGTGCTCAGACCATACACCACACACTGCATCAAATTTCTCTGCATGGCTGTCATCCTAGAAGGAAGGTGATGCACAAGAAAGCCCAAAAACACTTTTATGAAGACAAGCAGACTAAGGACATGCATTATGGAACCATGTCCTGTGGTCTGATGAGATCAAGATAAACGTATTTGGTTCAGATGGTTTCAAGCGTGTGTAGCGGAAACCAGGTGAGGAGTACAAAAACAAGTGTGTGTTGCCTACAGTCAAGCATGGTGGTGGGAGTGTCATGGTCTGGGGCTGCATGAGTGCTGCCAGCACTGGGGAGCTACAATTCATTGAGGGAACCATGAATGCATGCATGTACTTTTACATACTAAAGCAGAGCATGATCCCCTCCCTTCAGAGACTGGGCAGCAGGGCAGTATTCCAACATTGTAATGACCCAAAACACACTTTCAAGATGACCACTGCCTTGCTAAAGAAGTTGAGGGTAAAGATGATGAACTGGCCAAGCATGTCTCCAGACCTAAACCCTATTGAGCATCTGTGGGGCATCATAAAACGGAAGGTGTAAGAGCACAAAGTCTCTAACATTCACCAGCTCCGCAATTTCATGGAGGAGTAGAAGAGGACTCCAGTGGCAAAATGTGAAGCTCTGGTGAACTCCATGCCCGACCTGGTCGCTGTAGAACACATTCGTCTATTCAGACGAGGGTCGAACCCTTCTTGGAAGTGATTCACTAGACTAAATTACCACTGACTCTAAATACTTTTGATACCTCAGAAATAACGAACATGCCATTTGAATTTGGTCTGTGTGTTTTGCGACTCCACATTCTCCCCCCCCCCCTTTATCCCACCTTCCCTCACCCTCCTTCTATCCTCGCCTCTTCCTCTACTTCATCTTCCTTTCTTCCACAGTCTGATATGTACACACAATGTCCTGCAACAGCTTTTTGGCAGTGACTGAAGCAGTGGTGTTGGCAACAGGCCAAGCTTCTACCTATCCAGTGAACATGTCCACACACACCACAATATATGCTGACATTTTGGCAATTGAATGTAGTCAATTTGCAAAAGAAACCTTTGGAAAGGGTACTTGGCGGGGGACATTAAAAGTTTTCCAGGGTTGTGTATTTGACATGTTTCACAACCCTGGGGCCACCCAATGTGCAGTAATGGTTAACACCATGGTATCTTTGGACAGATGGGACAGTCCGTGCGATGCTTTACTTTTTATCAGTTTGCAATTGCAATTTCTCTGTTAAGCCTCCAGGTTACTCAGGAGAGGAAGTAGCTACAAAGATGTCCATAGGTTCGGTACCATTTAGTATAGATAATTTAGTAGTGACCTCAGGTTTTTAATTTCCCATTGAAATTTCATCAGTGCCCTTGGTAAGGGCTTTACATTTAATAATGGTGTGACACTGTGCATTGTCAATGTATACAGAACTTTATTTGACCACAAGATGGCAGTTTTCTGCAACTTGGTTTATCACAAAGCCCAATACAGGAGTGCTGGGTACGCTGGGACTTGTATGCTGAAAGTAAAACATTTCATCCATATTAACTGAGACTGAAATAAACAGCTAAAGAGTAGTTGCAAAGGGGCAGGAGCATTTAAAAAGGAAAAGCCTGGGAACAGGAGAGGAGGAGAGAGAGAGGGACTGTGCAGGAGTCCGGATGTGAGAGAGAGAGCTGAGTGAATCCACTTAGGTCCAGGCCTGATTGGGATGAGCTGGAAAGTTGCAAGAGTCGCCAGAAAGCTGAGCATCCTGAGGCAGATTAGCGGTGCCTGCGGGTGGACAGTACAGGTCACCACTATCTTCTCAGCCACATACATGGAGGACATTTGGGGCCCCTCAAAAGGAAGGTCATTGCTTTGTCCTGCTGTGCTGAAGGACCAGGTGAGAGGGTTCCTTTACCCAACCAATGCTGCCCTTGTTTCAAGTGTATTTGTTGTTTCCAGGTTGCTTTGAGTTAAGGACATTTAACAGTACAGGCCTCTACGTTTAGGCACAGACGCTATAGAACATCCAGCACTGTAGCTTATCGCCCTTAACTGAGATAACCCCTTTTGCCTACCTGCTAGGCAGAACCCTTCACACATGCCACTTCAGACTCAAGCCATCCAAGGAAGGAATTAGCTCCTCACATCCAGTTTTCTATTTAAAGGAACATATCTTTGACAAATCCTGTCCTACATTCTTTTTTGTCTAAATTCCTGAGAGTTAAACTCTGGCTTACCTCACTGGAAGCCCACAAGTGATCTAGCCCTGCATTTGTTCCTTTCTCTTTTTGCTCACTTGGGGGAATTCTCTAAGTTTGGGAGCTAACCTTTAAATCTTCAGTCCTGCATGACGGGTGTGTGTGACTTAAAGTGGTACTGTATTGTGGTATATCGCCTTTTTTCTGTAGTATCTTTCCTGCCCAAGGTATTTTGGTGGTGTCAGCAGGGGGTAGCGCTACAATGGCTACTTCATTTAGAAACCAAAGTGCCTCGAGGACTTTCTTAATGAGGCCAGCATGTTTTAAAGGCTTACCACTAATTGTTAGGAAGCCTCTCAGTTTCCACAATTTGTCAAAATCATAACATATGCCAAAAGCATACCATGGGACAGTGTGCATATTGATTTTAATGCCTTTCCCTATTATACTGGCCTGCATTAGAGCTAGCAGCTTTATCACCTGGGCTCAGTGACTTCCATTCAATTTGTTTGAAACAGAATTTCACCTTTAGTAAAAACAGCATATCCCAAAACTGGGTGTCCCTCCTTAAGGTAATAGCGAGACCCATCTACAAAAACAACAAGGTCAGCATCTATAATGGGGGAGTCTTTTACACACTCTGCTTTCTCATAGTGACCTTGCATTTCCTCTCTGCAAAAATGACTTCCTATTTCCCAACTTTAGTTCCGTTTGATTTTATTATTTTTTTTAGAACAAAAGAGTAGCTGGTGCTACATCTTTTCAATGTGACATTCTCAAGTGCTAGAAGTGCCAATTCATCTTTGGTCAGCCTTGCTACTGAAATGTATTAGACAGCATGTACTTCATGGGGGGGGGGGGGGGTAACAAACTGATTTCCCAATTATTAACGATATAACAGCTGTTGCTACTGCTCTCAGGTAGAGAACCAAAGTAAAATGACGGAATATCCAGGAGCTCCTCAACCATTTTCATTAAATCCATTCTAGAATGGGGGACGGTACTTAGAAATTCCTTAATCTCTGAGGGAGTCCAGGTAATATGGTGAATTACCCTTCCTGTATTTCTCCCTGTGTTGTTAGGTACTACTTACCAGACAGATACCTATATCTTCCTGTGAGCAATGCCCATCCATCAGGGTTTGGGGAACCCAAATATTCTGAAAAATTGGCATTTGGGGTCAATAACTTATTTGAAGTAGGATAAGATGGTCTGTTTCTTGAAATAGCTCCTGGAATTCTTGGTAGAAAAGGGACATAAGCAGTATTTGCTAAATCACAGCCATCTAGATTTAGTAAGGGGGCTGAAAGGCTCCCCATTCTTGGGGTCATGAGTGTATAAGTAGAGGGTACTTTTATAAGTATAGTAGTTGTGAGGGGTTCTAATATGTTAAAGTATACTGCACACCGGACAGGGGATTCCCTTATCTCATTGATTATTATATCTTCCAGTTTTTCTTTAAGGCGTATTAGTTCTTTCAACACTTGTGGAGCTAATTTTGAAACTTCCTGAATCTACTTTATGGACTGTACACTTTTTGTATCTCCTTGTGACTTTTCCAAATCAGTAGAAAGATGGTCAAATTCTCTCAGCTCAGAAGAGAGTGGTTTGGAACTCTTTGTGGGCTGAGGTTTAGGTTTTACAGCCAAAGGACTCCCCTCACCTCTAATCTCAGTTTTACTTTTGGCAATTATCCTTGTTCTTTTTGCCTTTTTTCTTTTTTTTCATTTTAGCTTTTGCTTTAAGTTTAGTTCTCATTGCATGAGTATGTATAGTTAAAATGTTATCACTATCTGATCTGTGTGTATGGATTTAATTCATCTGCTCCATGCGCTCTTTCCATATGGGTGGGTCATTACCATGGAACTCCCTCCACAGTTTCTCTCAAACCTCAGGCTTGAAATATCCTTTTTGAAATGCCTCCTACCAATGCACTGGCCTCAGTCATTTAAAAACCACTACTTACTCCCTTAATTTTATAATATCCCTTGAGGGGTTAGGGCACCAACCTCAGACTTGCTTTTGAAGGGAACACCTTCAACTCTCCAGTGGGCTCTTGTAGGTAGTCAGGGGTTAGCTAATTCCCTAGTTCAGTGACCTGACTGGGTAGGCAGATACAACCCTTGTCTCTTTTAGTGGCCTCCCTGAGTCCGCAGTGGGCGCCACCAGTTGAAGCCCTTGTGGTGTTATAAATAGGAGAACATACATGGCTGGGATCTTTCATTTCACTCTCACTTCACATGGGACAGTTCACTCTACTGCTGCAAGCTACTGATTCTACACAGGTGTAGCAGAATCATCAATTCTGGTTGGACTGCAAGCCGCAATCCCAACCCTGTGCTGCTCTCTCACTTCTGGATAGGCCCTCACACAGCCTAGCAGCCAAATGCCCCCAGGATAGGCCCAATCTCTAGCCTAGCAGCCAGGGCATACGACACACATCCACCCAGACAGCCATCGAGGTGGCACAGAACACAGATCACCTGACCTCACCGGAATATATAGGCTCTCCCAGCAGGCCAAGGGATTCAAGAAAACCCCTGCACATTGGCTAAGATTTCCATATACCCATAACCTGACCTTGGGTTGCCCTTCTCGTATCTAGTACCACCAAGTACCCGGCCACCTAGTGGTAGAAAAGAAAAGTGCAACAAGGCCAACAAGTGCAACAAGTGAAAAATCAATAGATCCCTATCAATCGACCAAGATAACTACTTTTGCCAAGTAAATTTGTGAGGAGCTCCCTGCCTAAACTACAGGGTGCTACACAGGTATACATCTTTCATCCCTCTCATGTGCCTGTTTATGTTTTTTATATTCACACTTTTCCCCTTTTCCTTTTAGGGATTGTCTTATTTGACACCCCTTTTCACATATCTGCAGTTTTGCACACATTCCTCCTTGGCCTTTACCTGTCTTACCATCGCAACAGGCTAGTTTATACATGCATTCCATTATATACTTCATGATTATTTTGCCAATGTAGCAGTGTTTAATTATATATATATATATATATATATATATATATATATATATATATATATATATATTATATCATACTATATCATAATTGACACCTGAACGGATCATTTAGGACCTCCAAGGTCGCTCATTTCCACCCATGCCACATCTTTTATGTGCTACAGAGTAGTCAGAGATTATAGATGTTATGTATACTCATGTATTTCTAATGTAATGCGATCTTTAACCATGTACCTGTATTGGCTTTGCCTTCTGTTTATGCTACTCTTTTATGTGTGATTATTTCTGCAATAAATGTTTTTATTGTATTTATATTTGTCAATTTCATCTGCCCATTGTGTACACCTCATATAAAGTCCCAAAGGGTGATACTTTTTATTTTTTATTTTTTCTGTAATGTCACCCGGGAGTGTCTCTGACTTCGCCTGGGTGACTCCACCTTGTAGTGGATCCCTTCTTCTATTTGATAAAATTTCCCTATCAGTATGTGAATCTCTCCTAATTTTCTAAGCAAATATATCTTGCTGTGTGGTTACTTCTACTGATGGATAAGAGATACAATTTCTCCATTAGTAACTACAAAGAATGATCACTTGCAAAAACTTCACTCTGTGCGGCACGATGTACCCCCATATGCATTTATGTTGTTAAAGGGGGCTTCCAGATTCCAATAAGCCCCCTGCCTGCAGACATCCACAACCATGGGGCCAGGGTTGTGGGGAAGAGAACCTATTCCCCATCAACATAGGGACTAAGTGCTTTGCGATGGAATCCACCTACCCCCAAAACACCCCCCCATGTTGTGGGTATGTGGTTTGGTATGGTTCAGGGGGGGGGGTGCTCGCTCATCCCCCCTTCCAGGCCTGCTGGGCTGCATGCACGGATAAGGGGCGGACATGGATTTTGGGTTGGAGCCCACTGCATTTCTTTTTTTTATATTTTGGCATGGAGTTCCCCTTAAAATCTTTAGCAGACCAGAAGGGACTGGTATGGATGGGAGCCCCGTACTGTATTTTTTTTTTTTTTTTGGCAGTTTTATTTGCCAGCAATTATTTTCTTTACATTCTGCTGTCAGCGGGGAACCCCACTGACAGTTGATGAGTCATTGGTTGTTAAGGTCCACTCCTTAACAACCAGCTATTCTTCACACAGAATTCTGATTGGTCAGTCATTTTCCTGAAAATCTGGAATTAGTTAGAAAATAAATAAACAAAATGAAACTAAATGAAACTAAACAAATTCCGAATTAAAAATGAAAATTAATAACGGAAACGAAATTAGAAACATAATGAATCTATCCAAAACTAAACAAATTTTTTTGTTCTGCATATGTCTAATGCTTTCTAAGGTGCACTGTGTCTGATCCAGTGTCCAGCCTTATGATCTTCCAGATTTAACTTATCTGGTGGTCATTCTCCTCACACGGGGCACCAGGAACTATATAGGGTGGACTCACCCCTTTTTTAAAAGAATGAAGATTTCTTGCTATACAAAGAAGAGGTTTATTTACCACAAGTGAGAAAATAGTGAAACAAGCTATTGTTCTGAGCTGTGCCCACTGTACAAGGGTTTTTAAAGCCAGATAGACAGAATACGTCCAAAGGACATAAGCTGATATTACATAAAACAATACAGAGCCATTGAGATGTACACATTTAACATATTTTTTTTCTTTCAGTTCAAGGCGCTCGTTGCCTTCTGGCTAAAGGCTACATATGACAACATATGGGGTAAGCATGGATTGTGGTTTTGTAGTTATGGTGTAGAAATAGAAATATATGTGCGAATGTATTAAACTTATATATTTATTATTTTGTATGCAGCTTATTAATTACCAGCAATACTCCTCCTGATGAAGCCACTTTTTGTGAAACATGTTAAGTAAGAAGCCAGTGCGGCTGTTATGGAGAGATACCAAACTCACCACTATAATTTAGATGCTGGCAAAATATTTAAATGTGATTTTAACTTGATGTTAATAAAAATTGAAACAATAAAAATCAGGAACCCTCAAGGTACCGGCTACTGTAATTATAAATTAATGATCATATATGTACTCCCCTAGACAAAGGGAGAGAAGGGGTATGGAATGGGAGCCCTTGGTATGAACAATACATGTAACTGAAGAATAAAAAATAACCTGATTAGGCTCAACCATTCCTCTGGGTGAACAAAAATTTCCACAGCCCGCTGTATATGCCAAATTAACAAATTAATTTATTAGGAAAGGTAAGTATGAAAATTACACATTAAAATCACCATACAATTGTGCATACTGATAAAACAACATGACCACCTCCTGACTCATGTAGCTCAAACCACATAATTCAAAACTTGTAGATAGTGTAATAACCACGTCCACCATGGTCATGTGGAAGGAGAGGGTGTAGGTCATATACTGTATGTGTATATGAAACCAAGGTTTGTAGTAATTCCTTTGAACGATGCTCCAGGGATCCTGTTTGGAAGTATAGGACAATGGATTTGAGGATATCTGGAAGTCCATACAGACCAGACAAGATGAAAGACCAAAGGGAATGTTGGTGTGTGGTAAAGGTATTAGGAGTTATAGCAGTGGTCCAGAGGAGCTACACATCAGGAACAAGTTTCAGCCTCAGACTCTTGTAAAGCAGTCCATGTCCTGAGCTGCCTCCCTCGCACTGTATCATAAGCTCATCAGCATTGTCACAACAAACCACTATCAAATGCAATCCCAAAGGGCCTTGTTGTAATCCAAAGTAAGGTGTAGAGAAATAAATCCATATCCAAGAGAGAAAAAAGGAAATTTGGAAGGTACTTATCGGATCCTGTGGTATATCTTTGTCCTTATAAAATATCCTTGACGGGGTTAACCATTTCTTTGGTGTCAAACCGTGGCTGACAAGAAGATCATGACACAGGAGGTGATCAAGGTAATAAAAATTGTTATAAACTTTTTTTTAAATGTACTGTGTCTTTAAAATCCCAGTTTTTGGCCATTGTTATGATGGAGCGGTGTACTGTAGCATCCAAAGGTCTAAACCCAGCTCCCAGAACAGTGTGTTTATCTATGGCAAACTATAGTAACTATAGTAAATGTTTTTAATCAAGCTATAATGTCATAAAGTCATAGGTTGTTAGTTTTGACAGTCAGAGTCCATGCACACTAAGAGCAGAAAAAGATGCACAAGAGTTTAGGTGCGTTTATGGGTATTTGCTTAATAAGTGTTTTTATTTAAAAAAAATTCTCCTCTGTTCATTTATCACTATAATCAATGTACACTTGAAAACGCAGAACATTTAGGTGCATTCAGCCGTGCTTATGAGTGGTTAGTGTTTTTTCTGTCTGAAAACTCCTCTTAAAAACGCACTTAATGGGTTTTATTTTATTTTTTGCCTCTTATCTTGAAATATGCCTCTAAACTGCTTCTACGGGCAAAAATGCAAAACTCCTGTAGAAGCATGATTTTTTGACCACTTTCACACTGAGGCTTTTTTAAGGCGCTTTTGGGCTAAAAATAGTGCCTGTAAAGCACCTGAAAAACTCCTCCGTCCCCCCCCCCCCCCCCCCGCAGTCCCAGTGTGAAAGCCGCTGGCAGGACATTAAAAAAACTCCTGCAAGCAGCATCTCTGGAGCAGTCCTAAGCAGTTCGGTGTCCATTGAAATGAATGCCGGACCCCTGCCAAGGCGCCACTGCAGCACCACTTTGCGGGTCGTTTTAAACCTTTTTTGGCCACTGGGGGTTAAAACCGCCCTGCTAGTGGTCAAAAACCTCCACAGAAAGGATGGTAAAACACCGCTATAAATAGCGGCGATTTACTGCTGACGCCCCAGTGTGAAAGGGGCCTAAAGCCTGGTTCACATGGACCCTCAAAGTATATTAGTATTTCAGGTGTCTACAAATGGTTGAGTCACTGGTTGTATACTATCTCTCATTGCTTCAACTAAATTCAGCAAAACCTGAGAATGCATTTTAGTTCCGTTTTTAATAGTAACTAAAAAGTGTCTTGCTTTTCTTAACCATTTGACATCTGGAAGGCATTTTTGCTATTCAACACTGTGCCACTTTAACTGGCCAGTCGGTAAAAGGGAAAAGACAAAAAATGGCAAGAAAAATTAAGGAGGGGGGGGGGGACAGATAAAAGCAGAGGAAAGGGAACACAGGAAGGGAGGAGACAATGAGTATGAGAGATGTTGCCTAACAAGACTGCCATCCTTAGGAATGAGGCCCTGGTATCAGTCAGTCCCCAAGTATAAAAAGATAGAACTCTCAGGGTAGGTAAAGGACATATTGTCATAGAGTCTCCATGAAATGTAAGAATAGCGTAGAACTTGATCCACGCCTCCCACGGCTCAATGAGTGCCTTTATAGTATTAGTTTGTATAGCAGTAAATTTCTCAAAGAGCATGACTTTGGAATCTAAATGGTTTAATTTCACAAAGACTGTTGTGCAGGACTTCCATGCCCTAGCTAATTCTTTTCTGACTTCTGTAAAGATGTGTATGACCAGCTTCAATAGGTTTTTTTTTGGCATAAACTGCATTTTTTTTTCTTTGCTTACACCTGTGTCTATATAAAGCCGATAGTTCACCCTGTTCCAAAAGTGTTTTGTTCTTGGGGCTGTCACACCAGCCTAGCTTATGTTAAAACAGAGCAACAATTAGCAGTGAAGGAGTTTGTAATCGGCTTTTACAGCCAGTTAATGAGCTGAGCTTTTATCTGCAACATCCAAAATCTGATTTCAGGCAGAAAAGATTTTCCAAGGTCAGATTCTCATTTCAGCATGTTGAAAGGAGGATTATTATGGACTGGTGCAAGGTGCTGTAAAGCAAACAAGCCAAAGTCTTGGGAATGTTTAATTTGGAGGTATTAGAAAACTTCTCCTACATTTATCTGGAAGGGTTTGAAAGGATTCAGTGCTTAAGTCCGTAAAAAAGTGTTTTCTTAGATAAAGCTGATGGCGTAGAGAGGTTTTGAAGGTGGATAGTGTAACTTGGTAAGAACATAGGATTGTTCAGGTCCATTTTTAGTTTAAAATAAACAGAGAAATATGTTGATTTACCACTAGAGGGAGCTCTGTGTTGGACAATTTTAACCTCCCTGCGTGATATAAACGCAAGGTGTGTATTGTTTTCAATGTTCGCAGTTGCAGTCAACTCATAAACTTGTATTAAAAGAATTGGTAGTACAGCAAAACAACTGTAACACAAGATGGGGGGCAATAAAAACGCTTGAGCCTCATTTTTTTAACCCCCTTTAAGCTGCAAAGGCAATGGTTGGGGGTGTATCCTCTTCACGTTCGGCGGACACTTACGCCTACCTGAACAGGATCCATTGAAGTGAAAGTTGTTTAGCGGGTTAAGTCAAGCGGCGGGGAGGCAACATATCGCATCATCGCTGCCTCTCAAACACCTTTAAAAAGTGATCCAATCATGTGTAAATGAGCCCTGGGTATAAACATTAAATGTTTCATCTAAGACATTCTTCTAATTTTAAGAAGTGGAGTTTCAATATAGTATGACAAATGCAAACCATTTAGGTGTCTTCTTAGAAAACTCAACCACAAAAGGTGGCAGTAGGACAATCTCCTCCTGAATGTATTTTTACTAATGCATCACCATCATGAGCCAGACTTTGTATAAGAGCAGTATTTACAGCAAGTTTTTGCAAAGGTTAGGGTAGACTTCAAGCAGCTTTGTTGAATCCTTTAGCTCCAGTTTGAGAAAGTTAAGCCTGGAGCTTTGTGGAATTGTCAACTGTTACTTTAAACAAACTGCCACCAGATCTTTTATTTTGTTTCAGCTCTACTTTAAGCTCTTTCAATGCTTGCTGAAAGTAATCATCACTCCCACCCTGATCGATGTCAACCACTTGACCTCCAGAAGATTTACCCCCCTTCGTCACCAGCCCATTTTTTGTGATACGGCACTGAGTTACTCTAACTGAAAATTGCGCGTCATGCGACGCTGTACCCAAATAAAATGTATGTCCCTTTTTTCCCCATAAATAGAGCTTTCTTTTGGTGGTATTTGATCACCTCTGCATTTTTTACTTTCTACTATAAGCCCTTATACACACGGTCGGACATTCCGACAACAAAATCCGTTGGATTTTTTCCAACGGATTTTGTCCAAAACTGTTGTTGCATACACACGGTCGGACGAAGTTGGGCGGAAAATCCGATCGTTCAGAACGCGATGACCTTTTTTAGTTACGACGGACTACGTTCAGGCTAGTAGCCAATAGCTGTGGTCTTGTAATTTGATCTGAGCATGCGTGGCACTTTGGCCGATCAGAATTCTCTACAAACGATCGGACGAAGTCCGATCGGATCATGTTGTCTGAATATTTTATATCCAGCTTTCAAACTTTGTTGGTCGGACATTCCGACAGAAAAAGTCCAATGGAGCCCACACGCGGTCGGATTATCCGACAACACTGTCCGATCGGACATTTTCTGTATCCAATAAAAAATGTTTTTTTTAAATGACATTTCGTCATCAATTTAGGTCAATATGTATTAAATCCCAATAAGTGTATATTGACTGGTTTGCACAAAAGTTACAGCATCTACAAACTCTGGGATATTTATGGAATTTTTTATTTTTTTTTACTAGTAATGTTAGCGATCAGCGACATATAGCAGGACTGTGATATTGCAGCAAACAAATCAGACACTAACTGACACTTTGATGGAACGGAAATCTGCCTTGTTTACATAGGCAGATCACCATTCTGGCTCTCTGCCTAATGATTGGTGGGTGGCGGCAGTGAGTCCGTGGTACTCGTAGATCACCTCCTGCTCTATATAATCACAGCGGCAGTGGATCACTGGCAGTGCAGGATCACATAATAGGTACGTGATGCCACGCAGTAGAGCTGTCTTGCTACTGTATGTGTAAGTTATATAGTTGTCAAGCTGTTAAAAGTCCTCATGCTAGTGCTGAAGTTTTGAGGATTTAACCACTTCAATACAGGGCACTTTCACCCCCTTCCTTCCCAGCCCAATTTTCAGCTTTCATCGCTCTAGCGCTTTCAGTGACAATTGCGCGGTCATGCTACACTGTACCCAAATGAAATTGTTATCATTTTGTTCGCACAAATAGAGCTTTATTTTGGTGGTATTTATTCACGACTCCGTTTTTTTTTTTTTGCTATATAAGCGCAAAAAAAGCGGAAATTTGGGAAAAAAACAATATTTTCTTTTTTCTATTTGAAAAGAAATCCAATAAAATCAAATTTTGTCATAAATTTAAGCCAAAATGTATTCTGCTACATGTTTTTGGTAAAAAAAATTCCGTTAAGTGTATAATAATTGGTTTGTGTGATCACGGACATATGTACGCAAATGATCATGTACATATGTGTGCAGGTGATCACGTACATATGTGTGCAGATAATCATTGGGACATGTGATTTTAGTGGGACATATGTGGGGGACATGTTTTTATTATTAGGGACATGTGTTTTTATTATTTGGGGACATGTATGTTTTGGGACATGTGTGTTTTGGGGACATATGTGGGGACTGTGTTTGTACTGTGTGGTGTGTTGTGTGTTGACACTACACTGATGATCAGTGAGTAAAAAGCTGTGAAAAGCAGCCCATACTCACTGATCATCAGCCGGCTGCAGCGATCCGCTCTCCTCTCCTCTGCGATGACTTCCGTGTGAGGAGAGGAGAGCCGATTGCCTAGCAACCGGCTGTTTGTTTACATCACATGACGGCCGTGATTGGACACGGCCGTCATGTGATCAGGAGGGCCAATCACAGAGCCCTCCTGCCGATCTGAGATGTGCCGTGTCCGGGTGACACAAGCACATCGGGATCGCGCCGCTGCGCGGGCGAGCGCGCGCGCGATCCCGCTACTCCTGAAGGACGTTCCTGAACGTCCTATCAGGAGCAGGCGGCTCCCACCCGGCCGTATATATACATTGGCCGGGTGGGAAGTGGTTAAAAAAGAAGGTCAAAGTTTCTACGGCATATTTCCTGTGTTTGGTTCCTCTTCCTGCCATTGCTATTAGCAATTACCAGCTATCAACAGTAAAATGGAGTGGAATTAAGCAGATAGGACTCCTTCAAAGGTGAATACCATCAATATCAGGATTTGCAGGTAACTCCACAGGAAAGACCAATCTTGGGATTGAAATTGCCAAACCAAAATCTACAGTTGGGGTAACAAGTACTCCGGGGCAAAAACGGAGAGGAATTTGCAAAGCTCAGGATCCATCCAAAGATTTCCAGCAGAAGATCACAAATTGGGCAGAATAGATTCTAAGTGGTTAGCACTTCAGCTTAGCACCACTAAGGTTGTCAGTTTGATTGCCAACCATGGCACTACCTGCCTGGGGTATGCATGTTCTCTTTGGGCATACATGGGTTTCATGTGGATACTCCGGTTTCTTCCCACACTTCAAAGACATGCTGGCAACTCCCCAGTTCACCAGAACTAATGTCCCCATTGGAATATTTTCCCTCTATTACTTTTCTGGGGACAACCCACAATGTTTTACTTTCAATGATAATGGTAAACATGACAAGTAGAGAGGGTGAATCTCCCTAACGGACAAAGACAGCAATAAAACCCTAAAAGGTGTTTAAATCCCTCTCCACTCGGTCCAGGGAGTATTTTTATTGAATTATTTCTAAACAATTATATAAAGCTTCATACATGAAGAGAAAGATGCTATATAAGAAAAAAAGAAGAGGGGCGTGGCTTGGCGCACGGAGGAAATGGCTGCATAGACACAGAGCTCAAGGAGACTCACGGCCCGTCAGCGCTTTCCCTGGCCGATTTCGCAGCGCAAGATGAGCAAACAAGGGCGGCATAACGCTGGGACCAGATCACGGCAACAATCTGCTTCGTCCCAGACCCGCAGCATCCAGGACATCTTCCTAACTCAAGCCCGTTCGGGCCGCAACACGCCGTGCAAGATGGCGCTGCCACGAGGCGAGGAGGAGGAGATGAGTGATGGCTCTCAATGTACGGCGGACGACCTGGTAAGCGGTATGAGCAACCCTGATCAGCCCCTCACGCTGGGTGACATGACGTCCATAGCCTCAGACATTAAAAACACACTGTTCACAGCGATCACAGATCTTAAAGCTGATCTCCTTTCCCTGACTGAAAAAATGTCCACTCTGGAGAGAGCGGAGTACAGGAGAGACCAGGCTGTGCATAGGCTAGAAGCTACAACGGCCTCGCATGCTGCGCACCTGATTACCATTAACAGACATTTAGAGGACCTTGATAATAGGGGCAGGCGCTGCAAAATCAGGGTGAGAGGGGTCCCGGAGACAGTGGCCCCCGATCAAATACCATCCGCACTACGCTACATATTTAATAACTTACTGGAGAACCCGGCCGATACCCCCATTGACTTTGTGCGTGCGCATAGAGCTCTACGGGCGAGACCTGCGGAAGCTGCTCCACCTAGAGACATTATATGCTGCCTCCAGAGCTTCCCTCTGAAAGAGGAGATTCTTAATCAAGCTAGTAAGAACGCTCAGGTCCAGTTCAATGACAGTGAACTTGCGCTCTATCAAGACCTGTCACCCATCACTTTGCAGAACAGGAGGGCTCTTCGTCCCTTACTAGAAGTACTACAGGAGAGGGGCATTGTTTATAAATGGCGCTTCCCTTTTGCACTTCAAGACTCTGTTAATGGGAGACAATTTATGCTTAAACTGCCGGAGGAGCTTCCTGACTTCTGTGCTGCACTTAATATCCCGTGCGTAAATCTTCCCGATTGGTATGCGGAGTTCAAAACCCCCCCACCTGCTGTCAGCCCGGAGGACTCACCCCACACATCACCTGCGAATCCTCCAACGAAGAAAAGTAGAGGCAGCAGGCTGAGCTCCGGAGCTGGAGAGCGTCTTTACTTGGCTGCGCGGCAATCCAGAAGCCGGGACCGCACTTGAGTGAATAACGGACCACGGTCCACGTTAGTTTATTCCATCTGTTCTTACGCATTTACTTCTGACAAGGTCTAACTTGCAGGCGTACTTTTTCTTTCACCTCTGAATATAAACTCACCCTGAATACTTTTTTCTAGTTGCTGAACTTCTGCACTCGTATTGTTTGTGACCTATCTCCGCCAGCAAGATACACGTCTCGTGTTGAGGATGGCTGCCCGAGTCAGAGGTCTTAAGCGGACTTTACATCTGTTAAACTGTTGCCTAGTTGACATTCTCTGGCCAGGGGATGTACATTTGCACCGTTCTACACTAAATATGGACCTGTGAGTCTCCCCTCTGGTGACTCTGGGTTGTTTGTTTTTCTTATTTGTTCTTGTCCTCTTTTTTGTTTTTCTCTTTAGTGTTTATTTCGTTGATACTATTATATTTAATATTTTTTTTTTTCTGTCATATCCTGTGCACCCATCCCTTCGGGGGTGTTCCTCCCACGTCCCCACAAGCGGGCCAGGGTGGTGCTGCCGGGTTTTTCCTGGGAGCACTTTTCCCTGCCCTCCCATTAGCTTGCAGTACAGTGTTCTGCAGGCAGAAGCCGCTACCTCTAGATACACCCTGAGAGCAGGGTTTTCTCCCCAATCCACCTTGCCACTACCCATACCCTTTCCTATACCTTCTCTCTTTCTGCCCTCTCTCCGTATTCTGTTTCTTTCACTTTTGCACTTTCCTTTTT
This sequence comes from Lithobates pipiens, assembly GCF_037356315.1. Classification (NCBI taxonomy): domain Eukaryota; kingdom Metazoa; phylum Chordata; class Amphibia; order Anura; family Ranidae; genus Lithobates; species Lithobates pipiens. Next base: position 396,693 of record NW_027507691.1, on the reverse strand, counting down.
TCCTATAGGGCGAGTCCCCCAAGGAGGGAACTGATATCCTAGACATGGCGTACTCATCGTTGGGTCGTAGCCCGACTCTGATATCCCATAACGTGAGGGGTCTGAACTTACCGGAGAAACGCACCTCTATTCTCAGGGAGTTGAATAAGGTAAAACCTTCATTTGTATATCTGCAGGAGACACACTTCTGGGCAAATCAAATCCCCAGACTGTTTAACAAACATTTCCCACGGGTGTTCCACGCAGCAAACCCTCAGGTCAAGACGAAAGGGGTTTCGATCCTAATTCACAGGTCAGCGGGTTTTGAGGTGACCCAGCAGCTAGCAGATCCTGAGGGTAGGTACCTGTTCCTGAAGGGAAAGTGGGGCAACACGCCTTTAACGCTGGCCAATGTTTACTTCCCCAATAGTGCCCAGGTATCTTTTTGCAAACAGGTAGTGACGGAGTTAAAAAGCTTTGCCACGGGATGCATTTTATTAGGTGGGGATTTTAATGTGCCGCTCAATCCAGTTCAAGACACCTCTTCGAGCAAATCGAGCATGCCCTTTCGCACGTTAAAACAGATCAAACAATTGTTGCAATCACTAACTCTGATAGACACCTTGCGCACTTTAAACCCCGAAGGCAGGGATTTCACTTGTTATTCAGCACCTCATAACAAGTATGCACGCATAGATTACACCTTTATTTCACAACGGGACTTGTTAGAAGTAGGAGGTTCACACATAGGACTCCAGACTCTCTCAGACCATGCACCGATCTCGTTATCAATGACGCACCCGGACTCGAGACTGAAGACTTGTATGTGGAGACTGAACCCCTCCCTATTGACGGACGTAGAACTTCTCCCGACACTGATGGAAGCCCTCAGCAACTACTTTAAAGAAAACATCTCGGACGAACTTTCCCCTTTAACCATCTGGGAAGCTCACAGATGTGTAATGAGGGGGGAGTTCATTAGAGCTGGGGCGTTGCGTAAAAGAAAGGCGGAATTGCAGATCACTACTCTGGCCTCGAGAATTGCGCAGCTCGAATCCAGACACAAGCACTCCTTAGATACCACGACAGCTCAGGAATTGGCTCGGGCGAGGGCGGAGCTGAAAAGCATTATGGAGACCAAAAGCAAACGTGCACTTTTTCTAAAACAAAAAATTTATTATGAACATGGAGATAAGGGAGGTAAACTTTTAGCTAGAGAAGTGAAGGAGGCCACTCTTTCTAACAACATCTTAGCGATCAAATCGACGGATGGCCATCTGACGAACCGCGTAGACAGAATTGCCGATAGCTTTCACCAGTTCTATACTAATCTTTATAACATCTCCCCTCAACACAAGCCAGGCGGGTTGCAAGGAGAGAGAAAACAAATTATACAGGATTATTTATCCCAGAGTGGCATGCCCACTCTCTCCCCTGAGGATGCGGAGACTATGGAGAACCCGATCTCCTCAGAGGAATTACTAAAGACGATAAAAAGCCTCAAACCGGGCAAGAGCCCCGGTCCTAACGGCACATTACTACAAGGTCTTCTCAGGCTTGCTGGAGAAACCACTCCTGAGAACACTTAATTCTCTTCGGGATCCCCACCAACTCCCGGCCTCTTTTTTAGGAGCCTACATAACGGTGATCCCCAAGCCTGGGAAAGACCCCACAGTGTGTGCTAATTACCGTCCCATTTCATTACTTAATATCGATTAAAAAATTATGTCTAAGATTAGAGCAAACCGCCTAAAAAACTTCCTGCCCCACCTGATCGGCCCAGACCAGGCGGGATTCATGCCGGGGAGGGAATCCAGGGATAATGTAACGAACGCTTTGAACCTGATCCACCACTGCCGGAGCACTCTGCTCGGGGGCCTTCTCCTGTCTACGGATGCGGAGAAGGCCTTCAATAGAGTCAACTGGGATTTTCTGTTCGCTACCTGTGCCCATGTTGGTTTGCGACCTTGTATGCTTTCCTGGATTTCCTCCCTATACCAGAACCCGACAGCACAATTGAAAATTAATGGGACACTGTCCGAACCCGTGAAGATACGCAACGGGACGAGACAAGGTTGCCCCCTTTCCCCACTTTTGTTCATACTTACCTTAGAACCATTTATACGCACGGTCAATAATACTCCCTCCATTGCAGGCTTTCCAGTGGGACGGAGAGTCTATAAAACCGCAGCTTACGCAGACGATTTGTTATTCTTTCTGACCAGCCCTCATACTTCGATTCCAAATTTGCTACAGGCCTTTTCAACCTATGGTTACCTCTCAGACCTCAAGATTAACTATTCTAAATCAGAGGCTATGAACCTATCACTCCCCAAGCCCAATCGAACACATCGTTCAGGTGGGTGACCGGTTCACTGAAATATCTGGGGGTTAACCTTACCCCTCAGATAAGCAACATTTTCACCCACAATTTTAAGCCCATGCTGAAACAGATTGGACTGGATTTGGCAAAATGGTCCCGGGGTCTTTTTTCGTGGTTTGGAAGGGCTGCATTAATCAAAATGATAACGCTCCCGCGCCTGCTCTATCTTTTTCACACGCTACCAATCGAGCTTCCGGCCACCTTTTTTAAACAACTCCAATCTTTACTGTGGAAATTTTTATGGGCACAAAAAAAACCACGCATTGGTCTGAACTTGTTGATGAAACCGAAGGAGGCGGGGGGGGGATGGGATTCCCGAATTTTAAACTGTACTATTATGCTACCCACTTAGCTAGAATCATCGATTGGAACTGCCACGCGGGTAGCAAGGACTGGACCCTGGCCGAGGACAGTGTGTCGAGGACCCCATTGCGATTTTCCCCTTGCATCCCGTGGACTAGGTGTCCTAGGGAACTATCGCAACACCCCCTTATTGGGGCCTCGTTGAAGGTCTTCCACAGCCTGGCTTCTCGCCACCACTTTACTTCCTCCCCCGGCCCACTCACTCCCCTCCTAGGCAATCCAGACTTCCCACCGGGGTTGTCGGCCAATACCTTCACAGGAATGGCAAAAATCCCCCCTCTTGGCCACACATTTGGTACGAAATAAAAAAATCCTCTCCTTTGTTAATCTACGGGACGCTTTCCCTCCTGACACGCTGTCCTTCTGGAGCTATAGACAGGCATGTCATTACCTCTTGGCGCCTGTGAGGAAGGAGGCAGTTCTTAGGGACCCTACACCCTTTGAGTTGATTTGTCTGCGTGGGGCACCTGTGGAGAAAACAACATCATTCATGTACGCGTGTCTCCAGCAGTTGGATCGCACAGGGTCAGATAGATTTAGGGAACGCTGGGAGAAGGCACTCCATACCCGCTTTACAGACGCACAATGGCGTGATGCTTGTATCCTAGCCCATAAAGGTACTATTAGCACCAGACTACAAGAAAATTCATACAAGCTGCTCTCGCAGTGGTATGCTACCCCGACCAAAGTGAAACGGTGGTACCCGACGTCCTCGGGCCTCTGCTGGCGCTGTGGGGGGGCTGAGGGGGACATGCTGCATATCTGGTGGAGTTGCCCACGGTTGACTAGTTTCTGGGACGAAATCCGTAAACTAATAATACAGATTACCAACACCAAAATACAGCTTACACCGGTCTGTTGTCTCCTGCACATATCAAATTTGCCGCTGAGCAAGTACAATAGGTCCTTGACAAAGTATCTGCTGATAGCGGCCAAATCACTAATTCCTAGATACTGGAAACTCACTACGGTACCCTCAGTTGTGGAATGGGTACACACGGTCAATCACATCTTCGCATTGGAAGAATTGCTTGCCACTGCAAAAGATACAGCAGATAAATTCCACAAAGCCTGGTCCCCCTGGGTTCAGTTCAAGTACTCGAAGGCTTTCCGTGACCTGATCGCTGGCTGAGCTATCGCCCCCAGAGTAAAATAACAGACTTTATCGTAGGACCCTGACCCGAGTAGGGCTTGCCCTACAACTCTCCCAGCCTCCTCGGGGTGGCATCCTCACTACGCTCGCTTTCTCTTTATGTTTCCTTTCCCACCTCCCCTCTTCTTCTTTTCTTTACCTTATCTCTCCTAACTTCCCCCCCCCATCACTCCTAGGCCAAACTCCCAATTTGATCAGAGAAAAAAACTTGGGAAAATTATACCAGATTAGTGGTTATGCCAAGATAGCGTAGCTATGGCTCTACCTAGTTTTGTTTAATGGAAGGTACGGATCATAATGCGAGCCGGCTACTCTCATTGAATTGTTATGAGCTCTTGTCTCTGAGCATGGTTTTTGGCTATTTCATGACTGGTCTTGGATGTATCACATTTATGTATAAGGTTTCTGTTCTTGTGAATCTGCTTAATAAAAATGTATTGATATAAAAAAAAAAAAAATAAGAAAAAGAAAGAACCCCCGAAGGGATACAATTATAAGCAAGTCAGTATAAGAAATTATAAGAACATATTGTTTCGAGATAAATCAGTATTTACAATCTTTGTTAAACCAAGGTAAAGGATAAGTTCACCTTTTGTAACATGTTATATGTTACACCAAGGGATCTGCAGTCAGGGGGGAGACAGGTGAGGTAGGTGAGGCAGAGCCTCATCTGCCACAAATATAAAAAAAAAAAAAAAAAAAAAAAAAAATAGAGCGAGCTTCAAATCCCCATTGGTGTATGTAGCTGAAGTCCTACACCATCACTGGTCAAAATTGGGGGCTCCTGCCACCTATAGTTCCAGAGATACAGGGCTGGTTTGTGCATTCATTTTCATCCAAATGCATTTTCGTCCAAAGTTCAGGTATTTTAGTTATCGTTTCGATAAACGATAACGAAAGCACAGAGTCCAAAAAACAAAAGATCCGACATAAATAAATGCTTTATTTTCGTTCTGACACAGTTCGATACAGATAGGAGATTCGACGTGACTAACAATAACAATCTGTGTCTATTGAACTTGTATCATAACAGTCCATTCATTCACACAGAGGCAACACGACTTCCAGCACGACTTTGGGAGGCAACTTGTACACGACTTGAGTGTGAATCACAGCGCGACTTACAACACGACTTTACTGTAAAAAAAAAAAAAGGCCATGGGTTCCAATTCAAGAGCATACCAGGCCCTTTGGGTCTGGTATGGATATTAAGGGGAACCCCACGCCAAAAAAAAAAAAAAAATGGCGTGGGGGTCCCTCTCAAAATCCATATCAGGCCCTTCAGGTCTGGCATGGATTTTAAGGGGAACCCCACGCCAAAATAATTGCATGGGTTCCCCCTCAAAATCCATACCAGACCCTTATCCGAGCACGCAACCTGGTAGGCCGCAGAAAAAGAGGGGGGGGGCGAGAGAGGGCCCCTCCTCCTGAACTGTACCAGGCCACATGCCTTCAACATTGGGAGGGTGCTTTGAAGTAGCCCCTCAAAGCACCTTGTCCCCATGTTGATGAGGACAAGGGCCTCATCCCCACAACCCTGGCCAGTGGTTGTGGGGGTCTGCGAGCGGGGGGCTTATCAGAATCTGAAAGCCCCCTTTAACAAGGGGACCCCCAGACCCGCCTCCCCGTGTGAAATGGTGAGGGGTACAAAAGTACCCCTACCATTTCACCAAAAAAGTGACAAAGTGTTAAAAATGACAGGAGACGGTCTTTGACAATTCCTTCATTAACCCCTTTCAGACCGGACCATTTTGCTTGTCAAAGACCAGACCACTTTCTGCGATTCTGCACTGCATCGCTTTAACTGACAATTGCGCGGTCGTGCGACGTGGCTCCCAAACAAAATTGACGTCCTTTTTTTCCCACAAATAGAGCTTTCTTTTGGTGGTATTTGATCACCTCTGCGGTTTTTATTTTTTGCGCTGTAAACAAAAATAGAGCGACAATTTTGAAAAAAAAACGCATTATTTTTTACTTTTTGTTATAATAAATATCCCCCAAAAATATATAAAAAAAAAATGTTTCCCTCAGTTTAGGCCGATACGTATTCTTCTACATATTTTTGGTAAAAAAAAAAAAAAAATCGCAATAAGCGTTTATTGATTGTTTGCGCAAAAGTTATAGCGTTTACAAAATAGGGATAGTTTTATAGCATTTTTATTAATAATTTTTTATTATTTTTTATGGCGGCGATCAGCGATTTTTATTGTGACTGCAACATTGTGGGGGACCCATCAGACATTTTTGACACATTTTTGGGATCATTGTCATTTATACAGTAATCACTGCTATATAAATGCAGTGATTCCTGTGTAAATGACACTGGCAGTGAAGGGGTTAACCAGTGGGTGGCAGTGTAGGTGTTAAGTGTTCCTAGGGGTGTGTTACTAACTGTTGAGGGCTGGGCTTTCATTTAGTGAACACTGATCTCTGCTCCAATCACATGGAGTAGAGATCAGCGTCACTAGTTGCTAGGCAGAATGGAGAAATGCTGTCTACAACGGCATTTCTTCATTCCGCCGCTCAGTGAGACGATCGCGGGTATGCCCGCGGCGATCGAGTCCGCGGGTCCCGCGACCGGACTCACGGGGGTCCCGACCAGCGCGGGAGCACGCCGCCGGCGGCGCTCCCGATGGTAAGGCAGCAAATTTAAAGGGACGTACATGTACGCCCATTTGCCTGCCTGTGCCATTCTGTCGACGTACATCGGCGTGCGCTGGTCGGCAAGTGGTTAAAGTCTTCTTTCATCTTCTTTCTTCTGGTCTTCTTCCTTTCTTCATCCTTCGGTTTCTTCCTCCATCTTCTTCTTCCTGTGTGACGCTTCTCTTCTTCTGACAGTTCTTTTATAATGGAGGGCAGGGCCACCCGGTGACTCCGCCCCCTCTGACGCATGGAACCGTGAAGCGTCAAACAGCGGGTGCCTCCCATTGCGCAGAGCGGCCCGTGAACCAAGAGACGCCGTGGAGGAAGATGCCGGGCGAGAACACCGGACCAAGAAGAAGAGGATCAGAGGAAGAAGAAGAGGGAGGAGGAAACCGAAGGATGAAGAAAGGAAGAAGACCAGAAGAAAGAAGATGAAAGAAGACTTTAATAAAGGAATTGTCAAAGACTGTCTCCTGTCATTTTTAACACTTTTTTGGTGAAATGGTAGGGGTACCCCTTACCATTTCAGACGGGGGAGGCCGGGAAATGGGGGTCCCCTTGTTAAAGGGGGCTTCCAGATTCCGATAAGCCCCCCACCCGCAGACCCCCACAAGCACCAGCCAGAGTTGGGGCCAAGGTGCTTTGAGGGGCTACCCCAAAGCACCCTCTTAATGTTGAGGACATGTGGCCTGGTGCGGTTCAGGAGGGGGGGGCGCTCTTTTGTCCCCCTCTCTTTTCCTGCAGCCTGCCAGGTTTCGTGCTCGGATAAGGGTCTGGTATAGATTTTGAGGGGGACCCCCACGCCATTTATTTTTTGGCACGGAGTTCCCCTTAAAATCCATGCCAGACCTGAAGGGCCTGGTATGGATTTTGAGGGGGATCCCTCACCATTTTTTTTGCCACGGGGTTCCCCTTAATATCCATTCAAGACCCGAAGGGGGATCCACACGCATATTTTTTTTTCTTAAATGCCAACATGACCTGTGTGCAATGCAAATAGCCTTAAAAAACCCATAGAAGACGTACAACATTACAATACTACTATAGCTTGTAGTCTAAGTATTCGGGAATGTATGATTGCAGCATCATAAGTGAGTTTTGCGGCTCCATCGAATCTTCTTTAAACATTCCGACAGACACCATAAGCCTTCAATGACAGATTCAACCGTAATTCATTTGGATTTTCAGACTAATGCAATTTTTTAATGAAAAACGAAATAAATAAAAATTCATTTCGGGAGTAACTAAATAAATTTATTTTTTGGACGAAAACGAAATTCCGAAACAAAATATTTCAGTCTGCACATGTCTACAAGCTGGCACACTATGTTTGCAGCAGACTGAGAGGATAAGCTCACAGTGCCTGTCATCACTTCTTGTCAGAAGCACTGAGGTTAATAGACAGCTTGGAGCCTTGGACCAATGGTAAAACACCATTGGAACAAGATGTCCAATAAAAATGCTGCAGTGGAGGTTCTCCTCTCACTACAGTGTCATAAAAGGCACATGCTCCCTTCCAGCCCAGCCCTCTTAACTAGAAAGAAAAAGCATGAGTTTATGGGTATAAGATTTACCCACAATCCCATGTTTTTCTTACAGTTAATGGGAAGAATGAGAATCTGCTGCCTGCTGAAAGGGTACTGTTTTAATCAAGCTAAATCATATGTTATAACATAATTTATTATTTATCGATTTTCTGTGAAATTACGGGTTTGAAGTTATAACTTTAAATTTCAGTAATTTGTCCGTTAAGCCACCTGCTTGAGTACAGTTTTTGAAAATATAGTAAATTACCTTAAAAACAATATATATATATATATATATATATATATATATTTATTTGTGTATCACGTATGGTAATTTACCACTTGCCACCCAGGCCAATTCTGACACTTCTCTCCTACATGTAAAAAATCCTAATTTTTGTTGCTAGAAGATTACTCAGAATCCCCAAACATTATATATATGTTTTTTAGCAGACACCCTAGGGAATAAAATGGTGATCATTGGAACTTTTTATGTTACACGGTATTTGCGCAGCAATTTTTCAAATGCTTTTTTTGGGGGGGAAAAAAACAGTTTCACGAATATAAAAGAAGAAAAGAACATTAAAGTTAGCCCGATTTTGTAGAATGTGAAAGATGATGTTACACCAAGTATTTAGATACCCAACGTGTCACGCTTTAAAATTGCACACACTCGTGGAATGGTGCCAAACTTCGGTATGTAAAAATCTCCATAGGCGACGCATTTGTTTACAGGTTACATGTTTAGAGTTTCAGAGGAGGTCTAGTGCTAGAATTTGTGCTCATGTTCTAACATTCACAACGTATGTAATTTGTGTGTATCTGGCTCTGATACTAGCCAGTGCCTCACCAGCCACTGACCTCACCGCACGTCTCTGGTTACACCCATATTGAGGGTGTAACGTTTTACAAATCCACCGGCCCCTGCACCGCCTCGGCTCCTTGATTTCAGAGGGGGATTTTCTCTCCCCGCTCTCTGCCAGAATCTGCAGAGAACAGGGCCATGCGGGGCTCCACAGAGTTCTGTGAATTGAAAACTACAAGATACAGCAGCCTTTACGACTGTCGGCTTGTAGTTTTCAATGAACTACCATGGAGCTGTTGAACGCTGTGGTTCATTAATGCTTCCTGTTAACATTTAACTGCATGTAACTGCTTGCAACAGCTTACACACAGAGCCTACAAGAGTCCTGCATAGCACCCACAATCTGCTGATCGTGGGTGCTATGCTTCCCAGGCTCCCAATTTAAAATTATTATTTTTTTTTAAAAGGTGAATTTATCTTTTAATGTCTTAAATCTCTTGAGAGGGAATAAAGAGATATACAGTAAACAACAGGCCATGTCAAGAGTCAGTTTAGTATCTCTGATTTTTCACAATTAGATCACAGACCTGCTTCCAATAGTGGGCAAGTAGGGGACATTGCCACCAGATATGTAATAGAGTGCCTCCATTATTGTGGCATCTCCAGTACTTCTCTGAAGTATAGCATACTAATGTGTCAGAAGTATGTACGAAGTCTCCTGTAGTCTTATGCTAATAGAGCACGTATGGGGCAGTACATAGTACATGCATTTTTCCATTGTTTTCTGGAAAAGGTCATATTGAGAGATTTTTCCCAATAATCCCTAAAACTGTCTTCTTTTTTGTTAGCCTTCAGCTGGGTTCACATTGCAGCACGCAGCGGCTCACATCAGGAATCTGTTGCGTCTCCATTCACTGTTTCAGGTCAGATTTCAGCCTGAATTTTGGGCTGAATTCAGACCTGAAATGGACCAAAAGACACACAGGGCTCCCGTGCAATTCGCACTGGAACTGCTGCAGAGATGTGAGAGACAGTCACAATCTCCGGCTATGCGAATCAGATGCGGGGACACCTGCATCCAATTTGCACTAGCGAGAACCCAGCCTTCACCTGAAGCCAATAATAACATAGGGTAGTAGTTTTCTTAACCTCACAACCCTGGAGGCAAATTGTCTCAAGTGGGGTTCGAGGTATGGAGAAAGTATTTTTGTTTAAAAAGTCACGTAATTGCAAATAAGTCCTAGGGTTGCCACCTCATCCCTTTAAACCCAAACACATATGAATTACACAGGTTTGTGGCCGATTAAGGTGGTAATTAAACTCACTTAGTGCCTTATCTGCATTTAATTAGCCTCAGAACCTGTGTAATTCATATGCGTTTTGGGTTTAAAGGGATGAGGGGGCAACTCTAATACCACTGCAGTAGTACGATACCACCAGACATCTCTTCGGTTTTTACACTTTTGGGTGAGAAACGTTAGCATTTAAACCAGGTAGAAATTCAGGGTTATTGACTTGTGCACATCGCTGGATTGGGATCAGCCATAGGTAAGTATTAGGGGGGGGGGGGCTGAGAGGGGAGCTGCACACTGAAGGTTTTTTTTACCTTCATGCATAAATTGCATTAAGATTAAAAAAATTCAGCCTTTACAACCACTTTAAAGAGGAAGTAAACCCTTCCAAACAACTTGGACCTATAGGTAAGCCTAGATTAAGGCTTACCTGTAGGTCCAAGCAATATCTCCTAAACCTATATGGTTTAGGAGATATTTGCCCGAAAATGGGCACCGCTGTCTACGGCGCATGCGCCGTAGACAGCGGCGCGCAGGCGCACTAAATGCGGCAAATCCAAGAATGGATTTGCCAAATTTGTCGACTCCCGTGCGCATGCGCGGGAGTGACGTCATCGCGGCTTCGCCGTATGACAGCAACGGAGCTGCGAGGCGCGACTCCCGTGCGCATGCGCGGGAGTGACGTCATCGCGGTTGCGCCGCTGTCATTGGTCGGAGCTGCGAGACGCCACCAGCAAGATGGACGCGGCGGACTACAGGGATCAGCGGCGACTTCGCTGGCTCCTGTGTCAGGTAAGTGACACATAATGAGCTACTATGCGATGCATAGTAGTCCATTATGCTTTACCTTTGCAGGGAAAAAAAGAGGAAGTAAACCCATCAGGGTTTACTTCCTCTTTAAAGTGTCTGCCTTTTTCTGAGGTGTTTTATCAGATGAAGTATAAGGAGACATTGATAAGCTGGACACAGGTGCAGGTAGTTTAAAATCTTGATACCATTCAGGCACAAAGTATATGTAAAACATTGCAGAATTCACTGAGCTCATCTGGCATTTGAAGAAGGTGTTGTTTACTATTGCGAGTAGCCTGTTAGTAAAGCAAATGGAAATCTCCATCTGTAGGAAATGCTGTTCTCTTTCAGAACTTCCAGCAGGGGGTGGCCTTCTATTATTCAGACATAATAAGAAAGAAAGAATAAGCTCCTCTTGTCTGGCATTAGTGAGGATGTCCTCTTTTAGACTGAATTTGGAAAGACAGCAAATCATATCTCTAGGTGGAGCAGTTTCATTGCCTGGTGGACGAAGTGATCTGAGTTCCAGAACTCAATTAAAAAATCATATGTAAGGCTGGTTTTATTTGATCAGAGGACACAGATTCATGAATCCCTCTAACTCTTATATTGGTTCTCCTGCCTTTATTATCCAGGTCTGCAAGGTGTCTGTTCATAGCAATGAAGTGTTTAGAGTGAGATACTGTTGTGTATTTCAGTTTGGTATTTGCTTTATCCCTCTGTCTTCCCTGACTTCCTGTGGCAGCCTACTGATCTAATAGTGCCAGCAGGTTTGCCTTCAAATTATTATTATACAGGATTTATATAGATGCAACGTGGAAGTAAACAGCCAGGTTTCCCACGTAATTTTGAACAAAGTAACAAGAGAGCGGATAATGGAGGGGTGGAATGATGGCAATAACAATGGCCAGTGGATCCCACTGCCTCAGCAAAGCCTGTGAAAGCAGGGAGAAAAAAAACTGCTGCAGATGGGCACAGCGTTGGATTGACCAAGGACTCAGCCCTAGCCCATTAATACTGACATCTAGTGGAGGAGGAGAGAGGAACAAAGGAGTGATTTTCTTTGAAGGCATACTAATACAGGTGTTCTGGTGAGTGCATCCCCAAAGGGGAATTTCTAGCCACACATGGTGAATTTTGGTGGAAGCTTTCTCACAGTCACAACAAGGACCTTATATTACTCCTACCTTGTTTCTATTTTTACATGTGGGTCAAACCTAGATGAGAATTTTGTTTCATTGATACAAGTGAAGAGCACTGCTACAATATACAAAAAGGACTTTTTTTTAGTGCTATTTTTTATATTGTTTTATACAGGATTTATATAGCGCAAACAGTTTGCACCATCCTTTACTATGTTATGGCAAACAGTAGTTACAATACAATTTAATACAGGGGAATCTGAGGGCCTTGCTCATTAGCGCTTACAATTTAGAAGGGAGGGTCAAGTGATACAAAAAGGTAATAACTGTGGGGCATGAGCTGATGAAGAAAATTAAAGTACAGTTGTTAGGTGGAGGCAGGATATGCTTCTCCAAAGAGAAAAGTTTTCAAGTGGATAGTTAGATATAGTCAGACTGATTGGGGGTAGGGAATTCAAAAGGATAGGAGAGGCAAGGGGGAAGTCCTGGAGGCAAGTATGGGAGGAGGTAACGAGGGAGCTAGAGAGCAGGAGGGCTTGGGAGGAACAAAAAGGATGATTTGGTTGGTATTTTGAGACTGGGTTAGTGATGTAGCTGGGACCAGAGTTGTGGGTGGCTTTGTAAGTTATTGGTTGGGTGAGTGGCAGCAGAGGGTAGTAGACTCTGAGTAAGGTGGATGAGTCTGGCAGCAGCATTCATGATGAACTAAAAGGGGATAACCTTTTTAAAGGTAAGCCAATGAGGAGGGAGTTGCAGTAGTCGAGATGAGAAATAACCAGGGAGTGAATCGTTAGCTTTGTGGTTTAATTGGTTAGGAAGGGACATATTTTGGAGATGTTGCTGAGGTTAAGCAGCAAGCTTTGGAAAGTGATTGGATGTGGGTCTTAAAGGAGTGTTCAGTGTCCAAGAGAACACCTAACATCCTGGCATGCGGAGATGAGTTGATGGTTGTGCCATTGCTCTTGAGAGAGAAGTCAAGAGAAGAGGCATGTGGGGGAGGAAATATTGATCTTGGTTTTGGACAAGTTGAGTTTGAGGAAGTGGTGTGACATCCAGACATATCTATTTCAGCATAGAAATGATATTGAACTGATAAATGATATCCAGCTCATATACAAGGAGGATGTGTAGATTGAAAATAGGAGAGGTCCAAGAACAGAATCTTGGGGGACCATGGCAGAGAAAGAGGAGAAAGTAGAATTGTGACACTGAAGGTGCGGTGGGATAGGTAGGATGAAGAGCACAGTCATGAAAACAAAGGGAATAACGTATTTTGAGGAGGAGGGGGTGATCAACCATACTAAAAGCAGCTGAAAGGCCCAGAAATAGGAGTACAGAACAGTGTCCATTGGTTTTTGGTGTTAGTAAGTCATGCATGAGTTTTAAAAGAGCAGTTTTTATGGAACGTTAAGGGCAAAATCCAGACTGAAGGGGATCAAAAAGGTTCAAGGGGTTTAGAGGAAAAGGGGAGCAAGGATATAGGGTGTAGATTAAGATTAGTGGGGTCCAAGGAAGGCTTTTTAAGTACGGGGGTGACTAGTGCATGTTTTAGAGCAGGGTTCAGCAACTTTTTCCACTTAAGGGCGGGATTCAATGTATGTGAATGCACGGAGGGCCACATTCACCTGCTAGTAATGAAGATAATTATAATCCTACCCCTTTACATTACACAGCCCACGCACCTCTGGACCCCTTTATAACACAGCCCTGCACCTCTGGTTCTATTTACATTACACACCCCCTGCACCTCTGGACCCCTTTACATTACACAGCCCCCGCACCTCTTTAGCCCTCTACATTACACAGCCCCTGTACCCCCCATCACAAGCTGACAGCCCCCACTCCCCCCCCCCCCCAGTGGTTCAGGCTTCACGCAGTTGGCAGCCGGAGAGGACAGTGTGCAGCGGCAGCCGCACCACCAGGGCAGAGAAAAGAAGCAACAGGATTAGCTCAGCAGCACAGTAGTGAGAGGGGAGGACTCGTGGAGCAAAACACAGGCCAGACGCAGCTCTTACTTCCACGGGCCGGGTGCACATCAATTCATCAAGTGCAAATGGGCCGGACATTTAGCAGCAGCAGGCCATTGGTTGCCAACCCTTGTATTAGGGAGTTGGGAGAAGATGCCAGTAGAGAGGAAGAGATTGAATATGTGGATTAGAGAGTGTAGGATAGAGTCAGAGGGTGAACATAGTATTTGCAAGGGAACAGGGTCCAGGGGACAGGTGGGCGTTTGAAAAAAGTTTACCAACCTTGTATATAGTAGCAGCACTGAAAAGGGGGAGTGTTGATGCCTTGGTTTTCCAAGGCCTTTAGAACTTCCTGTATCTCAGCAGGTAGAAGACGAATTGTAGGCCTCTGCACTGCAACCTGACGGAAGGAGGAAACCTTGAAGGAACAAAATAACATTTTGACACAGCATATGAAAGTAAGGACCTGTGTCATTGATCCTCATTTTTGCATGGCTGGGTTAAAGGAGTACCTTTGCCCACCCCAATGACTTTTTAATGATTTTGTTTAGCTAACACTTTTGATTCACCAAGAAGCATTTAAACCAGATAACCCCGTCAATCCTAATGCCCTGTACACACGGTCAGACATTCAGACCACAAAATCCTTCCGATTTTTTTTCCTACAGATTTTGGCTGAAACTTGTGTTGCATACACACGGTCGGACAAAGTTGTCAGAAAATCCGATCATTCGGAAGGAGGTGACGTTCGATGCATAGGACGGGACTAGGTAGATGGCTAGTAGCCAATAGCTTTGGTCTCATAATTTAATCTAAGCATGCGTGGCACTTTGTCGGAAGTCCGTTCGGATTGTGTTGTCGGAAAATTTTAGATCCAGCTCTCAAACTTTTTCCGTTCGAATTTCAGACGGAAAAAGTCAGATAGAGCTCACACACAATGGGATTTTCCAACAACAAAATCTGATTAGACCTTTTCCGTCAGAATTTCCAACCATGTGTACAGGGCATAGGATACGAAAGACATTACTCAGCTGACATCCATCTCTGCATCACAAAGTTCCACACAACAGTCATCACAGTCAATAAATTGAGTATTAACACCAGCATTTGATAGATCTTTACTTGATTTAGCCATCTAATGTCTAAGAAAAAAAAAAAAGTAGGCAAGTATAATTAAGGCCGGGTTCACACTGGAACTGGCCGCAGATCACACAGGAGTGCTGTGCGTCACTGTTCCCCGTTTCAGGGACAAATCTATGCCTGAATTAAGCCCTGAAACAGAGCCAAAGACGCACAGCGTTTCTGTGCAGTGCACTCCGCAGCCGCAATGGAGATATGGGAGTCAGTCACATTCTCCCGCTATGCGAATTGGATGTGGGGAAATCCGCATCCAATTGCCATAGGTGTGAACCCACCCTAAATGGCAGATTCCACCGAGTAGGTGGATCAAGAATTTGGTTCCAATTTCAGGCCCTTAAAAGGACAGACTGTTTTCTATAGGAATAGGCAGGGCTTTGTTAAAGTGACTGTAAAGTCTCCGATTTTTTTTTTTTCTATAAAAATAACAAACATGACTATACTGAACTGCTGTGTGCAGTGGTTTTGCACAAAGCAGCAGATACTCCCCTTCTTGGCTTTCCTTTTAGGGCTCCTAGCCCCTCCCCTCCTGCAACTTGCCCTGGGGGCACCTGAGCCAAGCCACAGCTCACTGTGTCCTTTCAGACACGGAGCTGTGGCCCAGCCCTCTTTTTCTCCTCATTGGCTGACTGACTTTGATTGACAGCAGCGGGAGGAACATTCGGTAAGTATTAAAAAGGCTTCCGTGTGTAGCAGCCCCCCCATCTTAATACATAGAATGTATTAAGATAAAAAAATAAAATAAAATAAAAAACACCTTCCTTTACAACCACTAAGGTGGAACCCTGTGGATAAACTGCAGCAATCTGCACCAAGCTCAAACTTACACAGTGCAAATTTGGACTTCATTAAAATGTTCACCCACAACTGCAGGGTAACCACCCTTCCGTTTGGTGTCAGACATGTTCCTTATAACCAAAAGGGTTTGTACCTTAAAAGAAAAGGAAGAACCCAAATGCCCCAGGAATACTCATAGACCCAAGCTCAGTGATATACCAGGGGTAAAATCAGTAATGGATTTATGATTTTATTTTTGCAGGCAGCACTGTAGCAAAAATTGTAGTGTGTTCACTATCAAGAGGTTTGTATTAGTGCAGAGAAGGTTGTAGAGGTGCCGTTCCCTGAATATGGGCTGCTTAAAGCACTGTGAGCTGAAACCGCAAAGAAAAATGCTGGTAAGTCTGCTAGAGAAGTGCTTAGGGGCTCAAACATCAAACTCCCAAAGTAGGTGGCAGGAAGTTTAACATGGCAGTCCTGACAGACAGTACCAACTCCCCAAAGCATCAGAGTAGGTAATGGCCAGCCTCGAAATGACATAAAAGTGTAAGGCAAATTATTCTACACAAAGTGGCCAGGGCTACAGCTGCCTCTGTATCAAACACCACACACATAGCCTCTGTGCCAAATAGAGAAACAGCTTCAATGCAGCATAAGCCTGCTGGGTACTTACAATCATAAGTTATCAGAGACAGTAACACTGCTCCAGTAGGCAGTAGCAAAACCCCCTAAGCTGTTTATTTTCAAGTTGTGTCCCTCAGTGGACAATAGAAAAACAAATTTTTTGATTTAATGTCTAAAAATGACATTAAAAAGATAGTAATACAATAATTTCAAAAACAAAGCCTAGTTTATCCCCAAGAAACAATGTATTTATTATCTAAAGTAATGGCACAGTTAGGCAAAAAAAAAAAAAAAAGGGGGGGGGGGGGGGGGGAGAAGAGGCACCTATTGGAAATGTAAAAATTACACTAGTACATAGGGGGTATAAAAAGTATGAGAGCAAAACGTTGCGAAAGGGTTCAGCAAAGCTGTTTGTTGTTTGCTAAAAGTTTTAGTGCAGACTTGCTGCACACAATGCCCTTATAGAAGGTGACCTTGTGTGGATAAATTCTACAGAGCTAAATTGTTATCTGATTTGTAAAAAAGTTAGTTCAATATACTGGTCATGCAATTTCTCTGGTCATGTTTCCTTAGCCTTGTCTTGATTGGATGGAAAAAAAGCTTGCTTTCTGAAATTCTCCAACACGCGCTGAAGCGTTCGCTGGGAAACTTACAATTTTTTTCAGTTTAGTGCTGGGTAGTTTTTAGTACCCTTAATACGAATTACTAAGCTTCTTAGAATTTAATAGCAGCTGGTAAACTTCAGTTACAACAATGAAACTTTTAAAGTGTCTTTCGACTACCCAGCAAATTCTCCAGTCATACATGACTCCACCCCAAGCTAGATCACAAATCTTGTCTCAAAAGATTACCCAAACTGTCCCCTCTACTCCTTCCAAAACCTCCTGCTATCTAGCTCCCATGCTTGCCTCCAGAGCCTCTGCCATCCTCTGGAACTCTACTTAAAGCTGTCCTCAATCTCCTACTCTGGCCACCTTTCCAGAAAACTCATCTCTTCAGGGAAGCCTATCCCACCTCCACCTAACAACTGAACTTTTATTTCTTGCATCAGTTCATTCCTCAGTTATTACAATTTGTTAGACTTGCCCCAACCTATTGGATTATAAACTCTTAATCCTTGTGTATTTTATTGTAACTGTACTGTTTTTTTAATGTAAAGAGCTACGCAAAGTGTTGGTGCTATATAAATCCTGAATAATATAAAGTGGTTTTTGTAATGCCTTTCTCTCCCCACAGGACCCAGTAAGAGCGGCGGGAGATATTGGCTCCTGCTGCTGTCAATCAAATCCGGGAGCAGGGGTGGAACAGTGTGTGTGGCAAGCCCACTGGTGCACTCACATAGGAAGCGGCTTCCTATAGTGAAGCACCAAGAAGAGGAGGAGCCTGGAGGAGACCACAGAAGAGGAGGTTCAGGGCCGCTGTGTGTGATACAATTGCAAAGGACAGGCAAATATATATAAAAAAATAAATTAAATAAAATGTACCTTTACAACCACCTTAAAGGACGAGTTCACAGTTCATTATGAGCACAAATTAAATGCAAATCCGACCACTAGCTACACACCTCTATAAGGTTTAACATGTTAATATGATTTAAAGTAACCAGATACCTGGTTATCATGCCATAAAAATCTTGTTTAGGAACAATGGGGTTTATTTACTAAAGCTAGGTAGTGATTAATCAGACACTTTTGCATAGAAAATCAATCAGCTTCTAACCACAGCTTGTTCAGTTAAGATTTGGCAATAAAACCTGGTCGATTGGTTTCTATGCAAAAGGTAACCTTAGTAAATAAACCCCATTGTGTTCTATTGTGACAACTCTGTCCATCTCCCAGTTGTGCCCCTGCATGGTCAGGCTATCACATAGGCATCCGGTGTGTTCCAGTTTTAGTAAGTACGCCAAGATTTTAGTAAGCTAAATGTCAGTCTGGGCTCATAGCCACTTTAGAGCCCAAATCCAGGATATTAGTTAGCATGCTTTGTGTTTTTCTTTGACACCTTTGCTCAAAATTTTGGAGTGCAAAACGTCATTATGCAGGAGTTTCCTATAATACAGACGGGTCATTGCTGCTCTCTCCTTGAGCAAAGTGACTGGTCTTGTGTCAGCCCCTCTTTTAAATTGCTGCAAGCACCTTGCAGTGGTTGCACCAGCCAAGTTACTCCCACAGCTCTGCTTTCTGCACAGGCTACGTGCAGGACAGTGATGATGTCACTGCTACTTTCAAAGTAATAAGGTTTGCAGAGGCATTTGGTGGACAGTGTGGTCATTAGGTAGTATGTTTAAATGAAAGTTTTTGTGACTCAGCTTTGTAGAATAAAAAAAATAAATTATAATTATAATTATATATATATATATATATATATATATATATATATATATATATATATATATATATATATATATATATATATATATATATATATATAGTTATAAAATAAATAAAAAACACTCACCTCTATGCTGCAGCTGTCCCACATTGGCTCTCAGCACAAGAACCGAGTGATCACATGACCACTGATCGCTCAGTTCTCTGTATGCTCAGCGCGGAGAGTGGTAACCAACTCCCCCACTCTCCGTTCTGCTCCTCCAGTGCTCACTGAAATGCCGAGCCATACTTCTCTTTTGATATATTTCTGTTTTATCAAAATACATCTCAAAGTGCTATAGCTCATGATGTTAACTTTCTAAATGATGTATTTCTGTTAAGAATTCAGAGTATGGCAGTTTGTACATAGTCACATTGCTGCAGCTTGGACCAATGTAACCATGCATACACCATACATGTGGGATCCTGCTAGAAGCTGAAAATAAATGTAGTAGACAGCACTACTCCAATGATCTCCACTAGCTTCCTGTGACAAGCGGCTGCCCTGCTGCATTGTGAACAGCCACTGAGCATGGGAGCCAGCGACCATGCTGCATTTTCTCAATTAATACAAAGCAGTCTCCGATTGGACAAGGCATAGAAAGCACAACAGTGGCATCTATTCTTGTCCAAACAGAGAGCTCTTTGCACTATATGAGAATGTGCAACGTGATCTCTGAGTCATTGTGACTGAGCGGCCAACCTCCCATGTTCACAAGGCAGCTGTTTGACATGGAACACAGAAGCTAGTGGCGATCACTGTAGTATAGCTTTGTCTACTACAGCAATTTCCAGATTCAGGAAGGATCTCATTGGAATGATAAATGCATAGCTACATTGGTCTAAGCTGGAATACCTGATTCATTTGAATTTAATATAGGGCTGGTTCACACCATGCCTGCACATGAATCACAAGAATGCGTTGTGCATTCAGTTGCAATTCAGACTGCATGCAAAATTCACTCCATTTGCAATATGCAGCGGGTGTCAGTACTTTAGCACCATGTGATCCTGTTACAGCACATCTTAAAAAAAGTAGTGCATGAACTACGATTGTAGCCCATTCAAAATGAATGGACTGATATTGCACAGAACTGCATGTGCCCGCGTGTTCTTGTGCGATTTATATGTGTGCATGGTGTGAACTGCCTCTTAAAGTTAATATAGGAAAGTAAATGGAAAAAAACAATTTTTGGTGAGGGGCTCAATCATTTGCATCATACTGTAGGTTTTAGGTACACAATGTAATGGTACCAATGAAGAAACTCACTAATCCTGCAAAGTCAGTAAATTTTCATTTCTCTTTTCTTAAGAATGATCTAAAATAAAACACAAGCAGTTGAATACAAAATTTTAACACTAAAATATTTCCATAAAAAAAAAGTTTTCACTTAATCGTGGTTACATCAAGTCCAGAGTCACTTTGTTAAAAGGAAAGGGTACAGTTCAATCACAGCCTGGGCATTTCTTCAGCCATGTCAGTCTGTAGGTGGTACCATCCATCCAACTGGTGCCCGATGGCATGCACAGCTTTTTTCTTTCCTTTATCAGGTGGATATCACTGACCCTCAAGAGTCATTAGGAAGACCAAACAACTTCACAGTGCCAGCTTCACGGCTACTGTCATACTTGCCATCCTTGTCATCACAAGCAAAGGCTAGAAGATATCTCTTTGGGTGCCAGGCCACTGTGAAAGTGGGAGATTCACACTGAACTTCACACAACTTTTCACCTGCAAAACATGTCCAAACATTAACACATTAAATACAAAAAATTAGCTTCTTTCTTAGGCCTCATTCACATTGGACATTTTTACAGCTGCTGTTTTTGGCTTGAGGGAATTTTTTTCTGCAGCAGGTAATCTCCCCAGTACGTTATCCTGTGTCCATGCACACATAGGTCCTTATCTGCATTTTTTTTTGGCCGGAAAAAACCCCCAGAACTAGTGGGATGAGAGGAGTTTTTCAGCTGTAAAAATTCTCCAACTCTGATAAAAGCTTAAAAATGCTGAAAAAATTGGCTATGCTGCATTTTTGAGCCATAAGCTTTTGTGAGAGTGTAGTTTTGCTAAAAAACGTTATTGCAGAAATGCTGCAAAACGTATTCTACAGCTAACGCCACTGGCACTTTTATAACGTCCTGTGTGCATGAGGCCTCAATACATACGAAGTGGCAACTTTGACAAAACAGCCAAGTACTACTCCTGTCACACTACACAAGTGCATAGTATAACAAATATCACAGTCTTTAGGAGATTCAAGTTCTATAGGCTCTGCTAAAGCCTGCCTCCCCCGTGTGCTTTTTGAAGTGCTACTGAAAGATTATCAGTTTGCCCAAGAAGAGAAAAACAGTGTCTACAGATCTAATCCCCACCCCCCAAAGATTTCATACTTTTACAACTATGATCCCTCATTGTCTCCCCACTGCAGTATCCCAACCTATCTAAAAACATTGGTTTTATTTTGGGACAACATCACAGCCCTCCACATGACAATGTTTGGGGATAGCGATTGGCAGCCCAGCGAGAGTTTCAGTTGTATGGAGAGGTAGGCGCAGCAAGTATAATTGCCTGGTCAGCCAGCAAGTCACTTTGCCTTGAATGTGCAAAGGGACAGTGTCTGTTGAATGCCATCACACTGAAAACTCCTCTCCTCTGGATAGATGACAATATGTACCTCTTTTCCCTATCCTTATTTATACAAAAACAGCACTCCCACTGTGAATGGAAGCTCGTTTAGCAGACATTTCAGTATAATTAAATAGCTGTATTTAAAAATTATAGATCACAACTGTTAAAATTGGTTGTAAACCTTAGACAGGGGGGAGAGAGGGACAGGGAGAGAGAGAGAGGGACAGGGAGAGAGAGAGAGGGACAGGGAGAGAGAGAGAGGGACAGGGAGAGAGAGAGAGGGACAGGGAGAGAGAGAGAGGGACAGGGAGAGAGAGAGAGGGACAGGGAGAGAGAGAGAGAGACAGACAGAGAGGGGGAGAGACAGACAGAGAGGGGGAGAGACAGACAGAGAGGGGGAGAGACAGACAGAGAGGGGGAGAGACAGACAGAGAGGGGGAGAGACAGACAGAGAGGGGGAGAGAGAGAGAGAGAGAGAGAGAGAGGGGGAGAGAGACAGAGACAGAGACAGAGACAGAGACAGAGACAGAGACAGAGACAGAGACAGAGACAGAGACAGAGACAGAGACAGAGACAGAGACAGAGACAGAGACAGAGACAGAGACAGAGACAGAGACAGAGACAGAGACAGAGACAGAGACAGAGACAGAGACAGAGACAGAGAGAGAGAGAGAGAGCGCAAGTGGTTTGCTCTGGGGGCACTAAGGAGGAGCCAGGAGCGCTGGCAGGAGACAGACAAGAAGGATCTGGGCTGTTCTGTCCAAATCCACTGCACAGAGCAGGTAAGTATGATGTGTTATTTAAAAAAAAAAAAAAAAAAACACAAAAAGACTTCAGTATCACTTTAAGCACACACTGTACACAGGAGACTAGCCCACTCAACCACAAGACTACTTTTTTTCAACAGTCCAATGTTAAATAACAGGTCATTGAGGCATTGGCCTGCAATGGAATATACAGCATTCGGGATTAAATGTTTTCTTGGCGCATAAAAATTGTTTTTATGAATAACACAAATCATACATAGACACCCTTTTAAGACCTGAGAGATTCACGTTAACCACTTCCAGCCCACAATATACATCTGTTGCTCCATAAGAATGAATGGAGGCTTTGATCAGGTCCGCCTGAAAATCTGACAGGCGAACCTGATGGGAAAGCCGTGTGAAAGGACTAGAGGTCGACCGATATGGGTTTTTCTCTGGCCGATGCCGATATTTAGAAATCATGGCGGCCGATATATGATGCCGATTTTTTTTGGGCTGATATGTTAGGCCGATTTTTATATTTTATTTTTTTTATCCCCCTTCATCTCATAAAACAGACACCTTTCCCACTGGGGCGTTTTTTTAGGCGCTTTTGGGCTAAAAATAGCACCTGTAAAGTGCCTGCAAAATGGCTCCCCTGCAGTTTGTGTGAAAAACAGAGTGCTTTCACACTGAAGCGATGCGCTGGCAGGATGTTAAAAAAAAAAAAGTCCTACAAGCAGCACGTTTGGAGTGGTGTATACCGCTCCTCCACCACTCCTGCCCACTAGCAGCCGAATAGTGCCGCTAAAATGATGGTAAAACGGGCTAACTTTACTGTTTTAGTTTTTTTTTTTTTTTTAAATCATTTAGTGTATTTTTTTCCCCCAAAAAATTGCATTTGAAAGACCTCTGCCCAAATGCCGCGTGACATAAAATACTGCAACAACCGCTATTTTATTCCCTAGGATCTCTGCTAAATATATATATATATATATATATATATATATATATATATATATATATATATATATATATATATATATATATATATATATATATATATATATATATATATATATATATAATTTTTGGGGGGTCTAAGTGATTTTCTGGCGGAAAATACAGGACTTTTACTTGTAAGCAACAAGCGTCAGAAAAGATTTAGCCTTTAAGTGGTTAAACTGAGAACTCTACACAGAGTTGAGTTCATTCATTCAAGTGTAAAGTGATACACTACACTGACACTAACACACAGGCACACAAACACCCCCCCCCCCCCCCCCCAGTCACAGTGTCACTGATTGCAGTGATCATTTATTTACTGATCACTGCATTCAGTGTCAGTTGTAAAAGTAAAAAGTGTCAGGGGCAGTTAGTGTTAGGTCCAGTATAGCCCCCTACCACCCCCCAATAAAGGTTTAACCCGATTGCCCTTAGAGTTAACCCTTTCACCCCCTTTTGCCAGTGTCACTAAGCGATAGTTTTTCTGATCGCTGCATTAGTGTCACTGGTGCCACTAAGTAGCTAGTTATTTTTTTAGGTTCACTGCCAGGTTTTTAAAGCGCTAGGTACCCCGATATACTATCCAATAATGGTTTTAACCCCCTGATTGCCCCTAGTTAACCCTTTCACCAGCGATCACCATATAAGTGTCACTGGTGACGCTGGTTAGCCAGTTATTTAGGTTCCCTGTCAGGTTTTTATATAGCGCCAGGGACCCCCATATACTACCTAATAAAAATTTGAACCCCCTGATTGGCCCTAGTTAACCCTTTTACCAGTGATCACCGTATAAGTGTTACGGGTTACTCTGGTTAGTTAAGTTTGCTTTTTATAGCATCAGGGCACCCACCATTTATTACCCAATAAAGGTTTAACCCCCTGATGACCCGGCCGGTGATATCAATTAGGTTTTAGGATCAGGGTCTGAGTCGCCCCAGGCAGCGCTAGGCTAGTGCCAGTACCGCTAACACCCACGTGCAAAGCATACACCTCCCGTAGTGGTTAACCACTTGCTTACTGGGCACTTAAACCCCCCTCAGTCCCAGACCAATTTTCAGCTTTCAGCGCTGATGCACTTTGAATGACAATTGCGCGGGCATACAACACTGTACCCAAATGAAATTTTTATCATTTTTTTCCCACAAATAGAGCTTTCTTTTGGTGGTATTTAGTTACAGCTCGGAGTTTTATTTTTTGCTAAACAAAAAAAAAGATGCAAAAAAAAAAAAAATCATGTTTTAATAGTCTGTTATAAAATTTTGCAAACGGGTCATTTTTCTCCTTCATTGAAGTGCGCTGATTAGGCGGCACTGATAGGCTGCATTGCTGGGCACTGATGGGCTGCATTGGTGGGCACTGATGGGCATAGTCAAAGCGGCACTGATGGGCAAAGATGGGCAAAGATAAGATGGCACGGATGGGCACTGATAGGTACCACTGATAGATGGGACTGATGGGCTCTGATAGGTGGCTCTGATGAGCGGCACTGCTGGGCACTGATGGGCGGCACTGCTGGGCACTGATGGGCGGCACTGGGGTGCAGCAATTTTGAGGCAGATTGTGGGCACTGTGGGTGGCACTGCTGGGTGGCACTATGGGCACTGCTGGGTGGCACTGACGGGGGGCACTAACTTTAAATTAGGGTGGCACTGCAGGGGGCAGGTGGGCACTGGCAGGGGGCAGGTGGGCGCTTGCATTGCTGGCCGTGATCGGGACTGATGTCCCGATCACGGCCGCCGGTGATCGGCTTTTTTTCTTCTCCTCGCGCTGTCAGCGCGAGGAGGAATACTAGCCGATTACCGGCTCCGTTATGTCACCTGATCAGCTGTCATTGGCTGACAGCTGATCACGTGATAAGGGGTCGGGATCGACCCCTTGCACGGATCGGTGATCAGGCGAGTCTCATGGACTCGCCGATCACAGAGCGCGCCGCGCGCGCCCCTCAGGGCGCGCGCAGGCCGCTCGTACATGGGACGACGTCAATAGACGTAGTCCCGGAAAAGGAGATCCGCGCTGTAGCCGTCAATTGACTATAGCGCGGATCTCAAGTGGTTAAGAATCTGAACAGATCAATATCTGATCTATACTAGCGTCCCCAGCAGTTTAAGGTTCCAAAAAAAACGCATTGTTAGCGGGATCAGCCCAGATACCTGCTAGCACCTGCGTTTTGCTCCTCTGCCCAGCCCACCCAAGTGCAGTATCGATCGATCGCTGTCACTTACAAAACACTAAACACATAACTGCAGCGTTCGCAGAGTGAGGTCTGATCCCTGCGATCGCTAACAGTTTTTTTTTTATAGCGTTTTATATTTAAATCCGGAAGGCAGTGCTTTGTTTTCGGGGTCCCGTACGTGGCTAGGCTCCCAAAAAGTCCCCCACATGTGGTATCCCCGTACTCGGGAGAAGGAGCAGAATTTATTTTGGGGTGTCATTTCACTTATGCCCATAGCATGTGTGAGCAATATATCATTTTGCGACAACTTTGTGCAAAAAAAAAAAAAAAAAAAATTGTAATATTCCTGCAACTTGTGGCAAAATATAAAATATTTCATGGACTCAACATGCCTCTCAGTAAATAGCTTGGGGTGTCTACTTTCCAAAATGGGGTCATTTGGGGGTGTTGTGTTATTTTAGCATTTTATGGCCTTCGAAACTGATAGGTAGTGAGGAGTGAAATCAAAAATTTGCACCCCTAGAAATCCTGAAGGCAGTGATTGGATTTCGGGGTGCCGTACGCGGCTAGACTCCCAAAAAGTCCCACATATATGGTATCCCGGTACTCAGGAGAAGCAGCAGAATATATTTTGGGGTGCAATTCCACATATAACTATGGCATGTGTGAGCAATATATCATTTAGTGACAACTTTTTGTAAACTTTTTTTTTTGTGTCATTATTCAATCACTTGGGACAAAAAAAATAATATTCAGTGGGCTTAACAAGCCCCTCAGCAATTTCCTTGGGGTGTCTACTTTCCAAAATGGGGTAATTTGGGGGGGGGGGGGGGGGTTGTACTGCCCTGCCATTTTAGCATCTCAAGAAATGAGATAGGCAGTCAAACTAAAAGCTGTGTAAATTCCAGAAAATGTACTCTAGTTTGTAGACGCTATAATTGAGTTTATTCGATTTTTCTTATAACAAAAAGTAGAAAATATCTTTCTCTCAAAATTTTCGGTCTTTTTCCATTTATATCGCAAAAAATAAAAATAAATAGCAGAGGCAATCAAATACCATCAAAAGAAAGCTCTATTTGTGGGAAGAAAAGGACGCAAATTTTGTTTGGGTACAACATTGCATGACCGCGCAATTACCAGTTAAAGCAGTGCAAAATTGTAAAAAGACCTCTGGTCCTTAGGCTGTTTATTGGTCCAGGGCTGAAGTGGTTAATTTAGGATGGAGCACTTAAAATTTGCAGCTTAGCACCTGATCTGCCAAGTATTTCAGGAGATTGCAACCCTTGGGCTGAAGAAACTGGTTGGCTTCATAAATCGTGCAACATATAAGTTGATAAGGACTATGTTTGAGCAGAACTTGAATTCATATATCAATAGTGTTTTAAAAAGGCATATAAATACATATTGGACTGCTAAACAACCCCAAAATAAACTTATGATTCTCTGCTCAGTTTTTCTGTATTAATATATTGAAAAACCATTTGTACAATACCTGTTTCAACATGGGCAATGTCAATGAAATGGTCCTCAGAAGCAGATGCCAGCATTTTCCCATCATAGCTAAAACTTAGTGTTCTCACAGGCCAATCCAAACTATAAACAAGGGGAGGACAGTTAGCATCATTTGGCACAATTAATTCTTCAAGAAAAACCCCAATGTCATTTTATATAAGAATTTTGCAGTTACAGGTCACTGAATAATAGATAAAGCAATCGCTTTCTGAAAGTTAGTATTGGTATTTTGCATACACTTTGGTAGAGCCTACCCCCAACAAAACACTGAGCACTGCAAAGTAGGTTGGGGCAGGGGCACAAGCTTATGTTACCCTACAATTTAATTTTTTTTATGCTGTAGGGGCTTATTAAAGTGGCCTGCAGGTATTGTATTTTACCTTATTGTAAATACAGCTTTACTTTTAACTGCCAACTTTCTGCTTGAGGGAAAAAAAAATAGGATTTTTATTACAGTTTACCTGTAAAATCCTTTTCTTGGAGTACATTATGAGAGTCAGAGCCTTAAGCAATTACTTAATGGGTTATAGGCTACCGTCAGGTGTTGACACTGGTAAACCCAACGGAAGTTTACCCCCCTATATAAACCCTCCTCTTTCCAGGAGCACATCAGTTTTTGTAGCAAAGCAATATACTTAATCCCAAAAGAGGGGCGGGACCTCTGTGTCCCATAATGTACTCCAAGAAAAGGATTTTACAGGTAAGCTGTACAAAAAAAAAAAATCCTATTTTCTTTATCGTACATCATGGGACACAGTGCCTTAACTAATTACTTAATGGGATGTCCCATAGCAATGCTACTTGAGAGGAGGGAGAAACAACCTGCAGGGTAACCACAGACTTGAGGATTTATATTGCCGCCTGCAGTACACTGCACCAGAAGGCGATATCCTCATACCTCCTTACATCCACCTGATAAAATCTTGTGACTGTATGCACTGAAGACCAAGTTGCGGCCTTACAGATCTGAGCCATGGAGGCCTGGTGACGCACTGCCCAAGAAGCACTAACTGACCTGGTAGACTGCACTTTAACTAGAAAACGGGGGAAATCTTACCCCTTAAAATCATAAGTTTGAATTCACTTAGCGACAGTGGATCTCGACATTGCCTGTTTTTTCTCAGGACCACCTGGCAGAATAAATAAGACAATCGTCTTACAAATCTGAGCAGTTGCCTTTAAAAAGATTTTCACTGCTCTCACCACATCAAGACAACGTAGTGACTTCTCTTCCCTGGAACATGGTTTTGGAAAAAAAATGATGGCAGGACAATATCTTGGTTAAGGTGAAATCTGAAACCACTTTTGATAAAAAAAAAAAAAAAAAAAAAGTCTGGATGAGGGAATAACACCACTCTGTCCCCATGACAAATCAAATAGGCTCTTTACAAAAAAAGAGAAGCCAATTTTGAAACCCTCCTTGCTGAGGATATAGCAACCAAAAATACCAACTTCCTTCTCAGAAGGACTAGGGGGGATATGTTGTATTGGTTCAAATGGCTGTTTTTTGTAACACAGACAAAACTAAGTTCAAGTCCCAAGGGTTCAAGGGAGGTTTGACGGGAGGAATAAGCCACGTCACCCCTTGTATAAAACCCTGAAGTAAGAATGAGTAGCAGGTGCTCTTTTGAAATAAGACGATAAAGCCGAGACTTGGCTTTTAATAGTACTCAAGGCCAATTTAATTTCTACCTCTAATTGTAGAAAGGCAAGAATTCTGCCTATGATATATCTCCGAGGGTGCTAACCCTTGGATTCACACCAGGAAACATAAGCCCTTCAAGACTCTATAGTTCTGGAAGCTGGCTTCCTTGCACTAATCAGGGTAGAGATAACGGACCCGGAAAGCCCACGTTTCTTCAGAATGTGGGTTTCAATAGCCAATCCGTTAAATTTAGAAACTAAGGTAGGATGCAATATCGGTCCCTGTGAGAGCAGATCTGGCCGTAGTGGGGAGGGACCATGGGCCCTCCACTGCCATCTTTACGATTTCTGCATACCATGACCTTCTGGGCCATGCTGGTGCAACCAGAATTACCGGCTTTCTTTCCAGCTTGATCCTGCAAAGAAGTCGAGGCAGCAACTGAATATGGGATATGGAGGGGGAGGAAGGGATGCATAGATCAGCGAGAACTGATCCCATGGGGTCACCAACGCATCCGTTCCCTTGTTCTGGCCACAAAGTTGACTAACTTCATATTGAACCTGGACGCTAGAAGATCTGCGTCCGGAGTCCCCCATCTTTGGCAAACAACCAGAAATAACTGGAGACTCAAGTAGTCTGCCAATTCTCTACTCCCGGAATAAAGACTGCTGATAGGCATGGAACATATCTTTATATCCAAGTTAGAATATGGTTCACCTATCTGCGCTGAGAGACCTTTGGTGCTCCCTTGGCGATTGATATAGGCCACAGCTGTGGCATTGTCTGATTGAATCCTGACAGGACAATCCCGTAACCTGAAAGTCCAGGTCTTTAGAGCCAGATGTACTGCCCGAATTTCTAGGATATTGTTGGACAAGGTTTTTTTCGCTTCTTGACCACTGTCCCTGGTCTTTTCTAGTACTGCTCCCCAGCCTCCCCAGCCTGAAAGGCTGGCATCCGTCGTTACCATTTTCCAGATGACTGGACTGAAGGATTTTCCTTTTAGTAGATTCTGGATTAGTAACCAAGTGAGGCTTTGGGACAGACGCATTGGCAGGTCTAAAGCTTGAATTGTTTTGTTCCAAGCAGACAGGGTACTGTTTTGCAACAGTATTAATTGAAACTGGGCATAGGGAACTTCGAATGAAGCCACCATGGTTTCTAGCAACCTCATGCAAAAGGTAAATGGAAGGATCACCATTTGACCTGACCATCTGCACCAACTCTTATGGAGTTGATCTTTGCCTGAGGCAAGAACACCCTTTCCTGGGCTGTGTCTATGATCAGACCCAAGTACTCCAGCTTTTTTAGCCTAAGAAAGACTTCTCTAGGTTGAGAATCCAACCCAACTCTTCAGATACTTTGTTGTAGTGTGTATGCTTTGCTCCAACTGAGCTACCGACTGATCTATTAGTAATAGGACATCTTGAAAGGAGCAGGTCTTCAGGAATTGACTTCGATTTTTTTTAGATCTAGAATGGGCCTGACATCTCCCTTTGGTTTCGGTACCAAAAAAAAGGTTTGACTAAAACCCCAAGCATTGCTCCTTTGTGGGGATCTGTATGATCACCCCTTGAGATATTAATCTAGTCTAGTGCCTGAAACAGAGATAGTCTTTTTCCTGGATCTTTAGGAACGCTTGCCCCCAGGAAGCGAGACGGTAGAAAGTCCTGAAATTCCAGCTTGTACCTCAGCGTTACCATGGAGATGACCGATCTGTCCTGAATCTCTTGCTTTCCAGACTTCTGAAAACTGCAGAAGTCTTCCCCCCCTTGGTGAGGGAGGTTTCCGCTTCATGATGAGGCTTTAGGATTCTGCTTTGCAGGTTTCAGACCCCAGGACTTCTTTTGAGCCTGGGTCTGACTCTGAGATTTACCTCTAGAGTGCAACGGCGGAGGCGGTCGCTCCTGCCTAGAGGAGGGAAAAGAGCCTGTTTAAATGAAGGGCATTTATACTTTCTTTTGACTGGCAAGAGTACATTTCCCATTAGAAATTGTTTGGATATGTGTGTAAGTTTTCGCCAAATAGTTACTCCCCATGAAAAGGGAGCCCTGTTAGGAGGTCTTTACATGGTGCTTCAGCTGGCCAAATTTTTTTAATCACGGGATTCTACACATATGTACAAGCATAAGGCATGACGCCTGGTGAATAGAATCTTTAATGGCATCTATGGCAAAGCATAATGCTTTTGGTAGTTCAGCGAAATCCAGAGCTTGTTGTGCAGGAAGCTCTCTAAGGGCCTGTTTAAATTGGTCCTTTAGGGATTAAAAGACGCTTATTGCAGCGACTACAGACTAAGTAATGGCACCTGCCATGGAAAAAGTAGATCTTAAGAGGGATTCCATCTCCGTATCTGTTGGATCCTTAAGCATCTGTGTATTGTATACTGGACAAGTTGAGCCTTTATTTACATTGGAAATCACAGCGTCAACTGCTGGTATTTTCCATCTTTTGGAGAATTTCTCCTCCAGGGGATAGAGAATTGCAATTTTCTTAAGAGGGAGAAAATGCTTATCCGGGTGATCCCATTCAGCAAAAATAAGCTGTTCTAATAATGCATGTGCAGGAAATGCATGCAAAGGTGGAGAGGGATTTTAAAAGGAACCCAAGGAAGAAACCAAAAACGTTCAGGAGACTCCATCAGGGGTAGCATGAAAGTAGAACGAACCATCTCAGTAAGAGGTTTTATCAGCAATTTCTCAGATTTGAGAGGCTGAAAAAGGCTCATCTGTTTCCACCACAGAGGAATCTTCGGTTTGTTTTTCCTCCTGATCGACGGAGGGTAACACCTCATTCTGTTCTGAATTGGGGGAGGGGGGATCTAGAACGTTGTTATACCTGAAGGGTTCCACATGTACTGCCACTTTAAGGCTGGCTCCACCCAGGAGTGATGCCAAGGGTCAAGGGGTATGGTAGCCATCTTGGACACATGTAAGAGCCTAATAAGATGTACTGTCCTGAGATGCATGTTGCAGTGTACAGTGAGTACTGGAAATAAACTTCCATTGTTCCAGACCAGAGTCTTGTGTCTCTC